>NW_023405169.1:25000-253203 GCF_013141755.1 Anopheles stephensi
AGGAAAAGCTCGGGGATGACCGGCAGAAGGTCGTGCGCACGAGGACGAACTTCCAGGGGAATATTCTTCTGGAACTCTCCTGCACAGACCACGCAGAAACCCTGGAAATGTGGAAGAGGGTATCGGCTGCGCTGGAGGACAAGGCAAAAGTCCGACCAAGGACCCCCACAACCAGGCTGATCTGCACTAACATCCCCCCAAGCAGCTCAAACGAGGAGATCGCCACGGACCTGAGCGCCGCCCTGGGAGTGACGCTGTACGCGGAACAGATCAGCACCGCCAATTCCAGCTACGGAACGCTAGTAGCGTTCTTCGGCTGTCCGGAAGCGGCGGTTACAGATGCGGTTCTGCAAAATCAGCACGTCATCGGGTTCAGTCGGTGCTGTCGGCTGAAGAAGGTGGAGGCGAAGCGCCAGTGCTACCGCTGCTACGAGTACGGCCACATTGCGTCCCACTGCCGTGGAAAGGACCGGTCGAGCAAATGCCATCGCTGCGCGGAACCAAAACACTCGGGACAGTGTGTTAAGGAGCGGAAGTGCCTAGTCTGCAAGGGCCCGGAAGCAATCGGGCACTCGTTTGATCAGCGACAGTGCCGCCAAGTAGGGGACGTAGTACCTTCACGGCCCAACCGGCGCGCCTAAGGTCCTCCAACAGAACCTGAACCACAGCCAGCTGGCCCAGGACATGCTGCTGCAGACGGCCCGAACGGAGGGCCACGACCTCTTGCTGCTCTCAGATCCATACCGGATCCCAGAGAACAATAGCAACTGGGTGGTGGACCCGACGGGCAGAGTTGCAGCGGTTTCAACAGGAAGATACCCCATCCAGCGCATCATCGAGAACCGGCGGGACAGCTTCGCCGTGGTGGAGATGCGCGGCATTGTGTTCTGCTCTGTATATCTACCTCCTGTGGGTCCCAATGCGACGATAGAAGACTACAGACGTAAGTGGACTGAAATAGCGTCTGTGATTCCACGCAACCGGGACACCGTGATCGGCAGAGACGTCAACGCCTGGTCAGGAGCGTGGGGAATGGAGCGTAGGAGCAACGATGGAGAGCGAGTGCACAGGGGAGCAATCGTGATGGACGCAGCGGCTTCGCTCGAACTGGTCCTGTTGATCTGGGGTAACCGGCCAACAGTGGCCGCAGCTCCATTGTCGACGTAACCTTTTGTAGCAGGTCTCTCGTGGGCGACAACAACTGGCGAGTCTGCGACAAAAATCCGAGCGACCATAACACCATCAAGTTTACAGTTGGGAGGACGACGGCACAGACAAGCACTGGTCGAGGACAGCAACAGGCAACGGAGGGCAGATGGGCAACTCAGTTTTTCAACGAGGACCTGTTCGTCGAGATCATGGGGTCGCTAGACATCCATGACCGTACTCTAATGGCAGATGAGCTGACGCAAGCAATGTCCACAGCGTGCGACGCCACAATGCCGCGACTGCCGGCAGCCAGAGGGGGAAGACGATCAGTGTACTGGTGAAATGACGAGATTGCCCAGTTACGACGGACCTACATCGGAATGCGCAGAAGACTACGGAGAGCCCGAACGGACGAACAACGAGACGAAAGGCGGCCGGCCTATACTGCAGCGAGGGCAGCACTGGATCGAGCGGTCAAGGCCAGCAAGAAGGCCAGCAGCGACGAGTTACCCGAACAGCTGGGGCCCCACAGATTCGGGCCCGGCTACAAAATCAAGAAGCAGCAATGGGAAGGAGCTCACGTGCCTATGGAACGGGATCCCACTAAACTGCGCCACATCGTCGGGGAGCTCTTTCCAGAGCGGCCACCTATGGAGTGGCCAACATTGGCAGAATGGACGGATCAGGACTCGGAGCGGGATCCAGTTACTGAGGACGAGTTGGTGAGCATTGCAAAATCGCTCAACCCACAGCGCGCCCCCGGTGATGATAACATCCCGAACGTGGCCCTGATAACAGCAATGAAGGCTTTTCCCGGCGTCTTCAGGAGAACGTTCCAGCACTACATTAACTGCGGCCACCTCCCGGAGGAATGGAAAAGGCAACGATTGGTGCTGTTCTCCAAGGCAGGGAAACCACCCGGGGAGTCGTCGTCGTACCGGCCAATCTGTCTGCTGAGCGTCCTTGGTAAAGTGCTTGAGCGACTCATACAGCGCAGGCTCACGGATCATCTCGATGCCACGGGAGGACTGGCTGATGCTCAGTATGGATTCCGGAAAGGACGTTCCACTATGGACGCCATAACAGGGTGCTCGCCAACGGAAGAGTTGCGCTGGAAAAGAAGCGCAAAGGCGACCGACTGTGTGCGATGGTGACAATCGACGTGAAGAACGCCTTCAACATGGCCAACTGGACAGCGATTGGAGAAGGTCTGCAGAGAAGAAACACGCCACCGTACCTTCAGGCGATGCTGCGGAACTACTTCGTCAATCGCACACTCCACTACGAGACGGATGAAGGGCTGGTTTCGCAACCATTGTCGGCTGGTGTTCCACAAGGTTCGGTTTTAGGACCAACACTCTGGAACGTCATGTATGACGATCTTCTCCGTGTGGAGTTGTCCGGGAAGCGGGCGGACATCATCGGATTTGCTGACGACGTGGCCTTCACCCTCATCGGTAGAGATACGCAGGAAGTCAGCGACCATGCTACGAGGAACCTTGAGACGATCGAGCGCTGGATGAGCGGAGTTGGTCTACAGCTGGCCCACCAAAAGACCGGCTACATGATCTTCTGCACCCATCACAACCCGCAGATAGGCCAACTGACTGCGGGTGGGCACACGATTAACTCGGAGGAATCGCTCAAGTACCTAGGGGTCGAACTCTGCCGCAAACAGCACCACGGCCGGCACCTGGAGAAGGTGTGCATCAAGGCATCTCGAATAACGAATGCTCTGACCGCCTTGATGCCGAACAAATGTGGACCGAAGAGCAGCAGAAGGAGACCGCTGGTCAACGTGGGGAACAGCATCGTACGCTATGCGGCACCGGCGTGGGGACGGTCACTTCTTCAAAAGGAGATCCATCGCACCACAATCCAGAGGACACATCGGACAAGGGTGCTTCGAGTTGCCAGCGCCTTTCAGACGACCTCATACGACGCCGCCTGTGTGGTTGCTAGTACCATCCCGTTAGTTCTTCTCCTAGAGGAGGACATACGCTGCTACGACGAGAAGGCAGTGCGGGGCGGTCCAGCACCGCGAATACGAGAACGGCAGCGTGAGGAGACGCTGAGACGTTGGCAGCAACAGTGGACAGCTGGAGCAGAACAACAGAGAGCGCCGGGTTTGAAGACGAGGAGAATGATCCCAGATATTATGTCCTGGGTGAATCACAAGCACGGAGAAGTTGACTTTTACGTTTCCCAACTATTTACAGGTCATGGATTTCTCCGGAGCTACTTCGTCGACAAAGGCATCCTGGACGGCTCGCCAAACTGCCCGGTGTGTGAAAACACCGTGGAGGATGTCGAGCATGTCATGTTTCACTGTCCACGGTTCGCTCGGGCGCAGCAGGAGATGCAACAGCAATCCCACACCCGCCTCACGATGAACAATCTAGTGGCAGAAATGTGTGCCAACAGCAGCACATGGGAGGCGGTTCGAACTGCCGCTCGGACGATCTTCAAAACACTTCAACTGAGGTGGAATGAGGAGAGTCTGCCAACTCCTTAAAGCAATCATCAGAGAACCATATGGTAGGAACAGCCTAATATGGAACCCTTTTCGTTCTTTGGACACCTCCTATAACTTGTATGGCGACTATGAGGACATTCATATCGTACTCAGTTGATACCCCTATTCATCGAGGGTATCGCTTTGATACCCCCAACAGACCTTTGGACACCGTCTTACTACTCCTTAAAGCAATCATCAGAGAACCATATGGTAGGAACAGCCGAATATGGAACCCTTTTCGTACTTTGGACACCTCCTATAACTTGTATAACGACTATGGGGACCTTCATTTCGTACTCAGTTGGTACCCCTATTCATCGAGGGTATCGCTGTGATACCCCCAACAGACCTTTGGACACCGTCTTACAACTCCTTAAAGCAGTCATCAGAGAACCATATGGTAGGAACAGCCGAATATGGAACCCTTTTCGTTCTTTGGACACCTCCTATAACTTGTATGGCGACTATTGGGACCTTCATTTCGTACTCAGTTGGTACCCCTATTCACCGTACCTTCAGGCGATGCTGCGGAACTACTTCGTCAATCGCACACTCCACTACGAGACGGATGAAGGGCTGGTTTCGCAACCATTGTCGGCTGGTGTTCCACAAGGTTCGGTTTTAGGACCAACACTCTGGAACGTCATGTATGACGATCTTCTCCGTGTGGAGTTGTCCGGGAAGCGGGCGGACATCATCGGATTTGCTGACGACGTGGCCTTCACCCTCATCGGTAGAGATACGCAGGAAGTCAGCGACCATGCTACGAGGAACCTTGAGACGATCGAGCGCTGGATGAGCGGAGTTGGTCTACAGCTGGCCCACCAAAAGACCGGCTACATGATCTTCTGCACCCATCACAACCCGCAGATAGGCCAACTGACTGCGGGTGGGCACACGATTAACTCGGAGGAATCGCTCAAGTACCTAGGGGTCGAACTCTGCCGCAAACAGCACCACGGCCGGCACCTGGAGAAGGTGTGCATCAAGGCATCTCGAATAACGAATGCTCTGACCGCCTTGATGCCGAACAAATGTGGACCGAAGAGCAGCAGAAGGAGACCGCTGGTCAACGTGGGGAACAGCATCGTACGCTATGCGGCACCGGCGTGGGGACGGTCACTTCTTCAAAAGGAGATCCATCGCACCACAATCCAGAGGACACATCGGACAAGGGTGCTTCGAGTTGCCAGCGCCTTTCAGACGACCTCATACGACGCCGCCTGTGTGGTTGCTAGTACCATCCCGTTAGTTCTTCTCCTAGAGGAGGACATACGCTGCTACGACGAGAAGGCAGTGCGGGGCGGTCCAGCACCGCGAATACGAGAACGGCAGCGTGAGGAGACGCTGAGACGTTGGCAGCAACAGTGGACAGCTGGAGCAGAACAACAGAGAGCGCCGGGTTTGAAGACGAGGAGAATGATCCCAGATATTATGTCCTGGGTGAATCACAAGCACGGAGAAGTTGACTTTTACGTTTCCCAACTATTTACAGGTCATGGATTTCTCCGGAGCTACTTCGTCGACAAAGGCATCCTGGACGGCTCGCCAAACTGCCCGGTGTGTGAAAACACCGTGGAGGATGTCGAGCATGTCATGTTTCACTGTCCACGGTTCGCTCGGGCGCAGCAGGAGATGCAACAGCAATCCCACACCCGCCTCACGATGAACAATCTAGTGGCAGAAATGTGTGCCAACAGCAGCACATGGGAGGCGGTTCGAACTGCCGCTTGGACGATCTTCAAAACACTTCAACTGAGGTGGAATGAGGAGAGTCTAACAACTCCTTAAAGCAATCATCAGAGAACCATATGGTAGGAACAGCCTAATATGGAACCCTTTTCGTTCTTTGGACACCTCCTATAACTTGTATGGCGACTATGAGGACATTCATATCGTACTCAGTTGATACCCCTATTCATCGAGGGTATCGCTTTGATACCCCCAACAGACCTTTGGACACCGTCTTACTACTCCTTAGAGCAGTCATCAGAGAACCATATAGTAGGAACAGCCGAATATGGAACCCTTTTCGTTCTTTGGACACCTCCTATCATTTGTATGGCGACCATGGGGACATCATGTCGTACTCAGTTGGTACCCCTATTCATCGAGGGTATCGCTTTGATACCCCCAACAGACCTTTGGACACCGTCTTACTACTCCTTAAAGCAATCATCAGAGAACCATATGGTAGGAACAGCCGAATATGGAACCCTTTTCGTACTTTGGACACCTCCTATAACTTGTATAACGACTATGGGGACCTTCATTTCGTACTCAGTTGGTACCCCTATTCATCGAGGGTATCGCTGTGATACCCCCAACAGACCTTTGGACACCGTCTTACAACTCCTTAAAGCAGTCATCAGAGAACCATATGGTAGGTACAGCCGAATATGGAACCCTTTTCGTTCTTTGGACACCTCCTATAACTTGTATGGCGACTATTGGGACCTTCATTTCGTACTCAGTTGGTACCCCTATTCATCGAGGGTATCGTTTTGATACCCCCAACAGACCTTTGGACACCGTCTTATAACTCCTTAGAGCAGTCATCAGAGAACCTTATAGTAGGAACAGCCGAATATGGAACCCTTTTCGTTCTTTGGACACCTCCTATAACTTGTATGGCGACTATGAGGACATTCATATCGTACTCAGTTGATACCCCTATTCATCGAGGGTATCGCTTTGATACCCCCAACAGACCTTTGGACACCGTCTTACTACTCCTTAAAGCAATCATCAGAGAACCATATGGTAGGAACAGCCGAATATGGAACCCTTTTCGTACTTTGGACACCTCCTATAACTTGTATGACGACTATGGGGACCTTCATTTCGTACTCAGTTGGTACCCCTATTCATCGAGGGTATCGCTGTGATACCCCCAACAGACCTTTGGACACCGTCTTACAACTCCTTAAAGCAATCATCAGAGAACCATATGGTAGGAACAGCCGAATATGGAACCCTTTTCGTTCTTTGGACACCTCCTATAACTTGTATGACGACTATGGGGACCTTCATTTCGTACTCAGTTGGTACCCCTATTCATCGAGGGTATCGTTTTGATACCCCCAACAGACCTTTGGACACCGTCTTCCTACTCCTTAGAGCAGTCATCAGAAAACCATATGGTAGGAACAGCCGAATATGGAACCCTTTTCGTTCTTTGGACACCTCCTATAACTTGTATGGCGACTATGGGGACCTTCATTTCGTACTCAGTTGGTACCCCTATTCATCGAGGGTATCGCTTTGATACCCCCAACAGACCTTTGGACACCGTCTTATAACTCCTTAGAGCAGTCATCAGAGAACCTTTTAGTAGGAACAGCCGAATATGGAACCCTTTTCGTTCTTTGGACACCTCTTATAACTTGTATGGCGACTATGGGGACCTTCATGTCGTACTCAGTTGGTACCCCTATTCATCGAGGGTAGCGTTGTGCTACCCCCAACAGACCTTTGGACACCGTCTTACTACTCCTTAAAGCAATCATCAGAGAACCATATGGTAGGAACAGCCGAATATGGAACCCTTTTCGTTCTTTGGACACCTCCTATAACTTGTATGGCGACTATGGGGACCTTCATGTCGTACTCAGTTGGTACCCCTATTCATCGAGGGTATCGCTTTGATACCCCCAACAGACCTTTGGACACCGTCTTATAACTCCTTAGAGCAGTCATCAGAGAACCTTATAGTAGGAACAGCCGAATATGGAACCCTTTTCGTTCTTTGGACACCTCCTATAACTTGTATGGCGACTATGGGGACCTTCATTTCGTACTCAGTTGGTACCCCTATTCATCGAGGGTAGCGTTGTGCTACCCCCAACAGACCTTTGGACACCGTCTTACTACTCCTTAAAGCAATCATCAGAGAACCATATGGTAGGAACAGCCGAATATGGAACCCTTTTCGTACTTTGGACACCTCCTATTACTTGTATGGCGACTATGGGGACCTTCATATCGTACTCAGTTGGTACCCTTATTCATCGAGGGTATCCCTGAAATACCCCCAACAGACCTTTGCACACCGTCTTACTACTCCTAAGAGCAGTCATCAGAGAACCATATGGTAGGAACAGCCGAATATGGAACCCTTTTCGTTCTTTTGACACCTCCTATAACTTGTATGGCGACTATGGGGACCTTCATTTCGTACTCAGTTGGTACCCTTATTCATCGAAGGTATCGCTGTGATACCCCCAACAGACCTTTGGACACCGTCTTACTACTCCTTAGAGCAGTCATCAGAGAACCATGTGGTAGGAACAGCCGAATATGGAACCCTTTTCGTTCTTTGGACATCTCTTTCAACTTATATGGCGACTATGGGGACCTTCATTTCGTACTCAGTTGGTACTCCTATTCATCGAGGGTATCGCTGTGATACCCCCAACAGACCTTTGGACACTGTCTTACTACTCCTTAGAGCAGTCATCAGAGAACCATATGGTAGGAACAGCCGAATATGGAACCCTTTTCGTACTTTGGACACCTCCTATTACTTGTATGGCGACTATGGGGACCTTCATATCGTACTCAGTTGGTAACCTTATTCATCGAGGGTATCCCTGAAATACCCCCAACAGACCTTTGCACACCGTCTTACTACTCCTTAGAGCAGTCATCAGAGAACCATATGGTAGGAACAGCCGAATATGGAACCCTTTTCGTTCTTTTGACACCTCCTATAACTTGTATGGCGACTATGGGGGCCTTCATTTCGTACTCAGTTGGTACCCCTATTCATCGAGGGTATCGCTTTGATACCCCCACCAGACCTTTGGACTCCGTCTCACTTCTCCTTAGAGCAGTCATCAGAGAACCATATAGTAGGAACAGTCGAATATGGAACCCTTTTCGCTCCTTGGACACCTCCTATAACTTGTATGGCGACTATGGGGACCTTCATATCGTACTCAGTTGGTACCCCTATTCATCGAGGGTATCGCTGTGATACCCCCAACAGACCTTTGGACACCGTCTTACTACTCCTTAGAGCAGTCATCAGAGAACCATATAGTAGGAACAGCCGAATATGGAACCCTTTTCGTTCTTTGGACACCTACTATAACTTGTATGACGACTATGGGACCTTCATTTCGTACTCAGTTGGTACCCCTATTCATCGAGGGTATCGCTTTGATACCCCCAACAGACCTTTGGACACCGTCTTACTACTCCTTAGAGCAGTCATCAGAGAACCATATAGTAGAAACAGCCGAATATGGATCCCTTTTCTTTCTTTGGACATGGGGACTATGGGGACCTTCATTTCGTACTCAGTTGGTACCCCTATTCATCGAGGGTATCACTGTGATACCCCCAACAGAAATTTGGACACCGTCTTACTACTCCTTAGAGCAGTCATCACAGAACCATATAGTAGGAACAGCCAAATATGGAACTCTTTTCTTTCTTTGGACACCTCCTATAACTTGTATGACGACTATGGGGACCTTCATTTCGTACTCAGTTGGTACCCCTATTCATCGAGGGTATCGCTTTGATACCCCCAACAGACCTTTGGGCACCGTCTTACTACTCCCTAGAGCAGTCATCATAGAACCATATAGTAGGAACATCCGAATATGGAACTCTTTTCGTTCTTTGGACACCTCCTATAACTTGTATGACGACTATTGGACCTTCATTTCGTACTCAGTTGGTACCCCTATTCATCGAGGGTATCGCTGTGATACCCCCAACAGACCTTTGGACACCGTCTTACTACTCCTTAGAGCAGTCATCAGAGAACCATATGGTAGAAACAGCCGAATATGGAACCCTTTTCGTTCTTTGGACATCTCTTTCAACTTATATGGCGACTATGGGGACCTTCATTTCGTACTCAGTTGGTACCCTTATTCATCGAAGGTATCGCTGTGATACCCCCAACAGACCTTTGGACACCGTCTTACTACTCCTTAGAGCAGTCATCAGAGAACCATGTGGTAGGAACAGCCGAATATGGAACCCTTTTCGTTCTTTGGACATCTCTTTCAACTTATATGGCGACTATGGGGACCTTCATTTCGTACTCAGTTGGTACCCCTATTCATCGAGGGTATCGCTGTGATACCCCCAACAGACCTTTGGACACCGTCTTACTACTCATTAGAGCAGTCATCAGAGAACCATATAGTAGGAACAGCCGAATATGGAACTCTTTTCGTACTTTGGACACCTCCTATAACTTGTATGGCGACTATGGGGACCTTCATGTCGTACTCAGTTGGTACCCTTATTCATCGAGGTTATCGCTGTGATACCCCCAACAGACCTTTGGACACCGTCTTACTACTCCTTGGAGCAGTCATCAGAGAACCATTTAGTAGGAACAGCCGAATATGGAACCCTTTTCGTTCTTTGGACACCTCCTATAACTTGTATGGTGACTATGGGACCTTCATTTGGTACTCTGTTGGTACCCTTATTCATCGAGGGTATCGCTGTGATACCCCCAACAGACCTTTGGACACCGTCTTACTACTCCTTAGAGCAGTCATCAGAGAACCATGTGGTAGGAACAGCCGAATATGGAACCCTTTTCGTTCTTTGGACATCTCTTTCAACTTATATGGCGACTATGGGGACCTTCATTTCGTACTCAGTTGGTACCCCTATTCATCGAGGGTATCGCTTTGATACCCCCAACAGACCTTTGGACACCGTCTTACTACTCCTTAGAGCAGTCATCAGAAAACCATATGGTAGGAACAGCCGAATATGGAACCCTTTTCGTTCTTTGGACACCTCCTATAACTTGTATGGTGACTATGGGACCTTCATTTGGTACTCTGTTGGTACCCTTATTCATCGAGGGTATCACTGTGATACCCCCAACAGAAATTTGGACACCGTCTTACTACTCCTTAGAGCAGTCATCAGAGAACCATATAGTAGGAACAGCCAAATATGGAACTCTTTTCTTTCTTTGGACACCTTCTTTAACTTGTATGGCGACTATGGGGACCTTCCTTTCGTACTCAGTTGGTACCCCTATTCATCGAGGGTATCGCTTTGATACCCCCAACAGACCTTTGGACACAGCCTTACTACTCCCTAGAGCAGTCATCAGAGAACCATATAGTAGGAACAGCCGAATATGGAACTCTTTTCGTTCTTTGGACACCTCCTATAACTTGTGTGACGACTATGGGGACCTTCATTTCGTACTCAGTTGGTACCCTTATTCATCGAAGGTATCGCTGTGATACCCCCAACAGACCTTTGGACACCGTCTTACTACTCCTTAGAGCAGTCATCAGAGAACCATGTGGTAGGAACAGCCGAATATGGAACCCTTTTCGTTCTTTGGACATCTCTTTCAACTTATATGGCGACTATGGGGACTTTCATATCATCCTCAGTTGGTACCCCTATTCATCGAGGGTATCGCTGTGATACCCCCAACAGACCTTTGGACACCGTCTTACTACTCCGTAGAGCAGTCATCAGAGAACCATATAGTAGGAACAGCCGAATATGGAACCCTTTTCGTACTTTGGACACCTCCTATAACTTGTATGACGACTATGGGGACCTTCATTTCGTACTCAGTTGGTACCCCTAGTCATCGAGGGTATCGCTGTGATACCCCCAACAGACCTTTGGACACCGTCTTACTACTCCTTGGAGCAGTCATCAGCGAACCATATAGTAGAAACAGCCGACTATGGAACCCTTTTCGTACTTTGGACACCTCCTATAACAAGTATTACGACTATGGGGACCTTCATATCGTACTGAGTTGGTACCCCTATTCATCGAGGGTAGCGTTGTGCTACCCCCAACAGACCTTTGGACACCGTCTTACTACTCCTTAGAGCAGTCATCAGAGAACCATATAGTAGGAACAGCCGAATATGGAACCCTTTTCGTTCTTTGGACACCTCTTATAACTTGTATGGCGACTATGGGGACCTTCATGTCGTACTCAGTTGGTACCCCAATTCATCGAAGGTTTCGCAGTGATACCCCCAACAGACCTTTGGACACCGTCTTACTACTCCTTGGAGCAGTCATCAGCGAACCATATAGTAGAAACAGCCGAATATGGAACCATTTTCGTTCTTTGGACACCTCCTATAACTTGTATGACGACTATGGGGACCTTCATTTCGTACTCAGTTGGTACCCCTATTCATCGAGGGTATCGCTGTGATACCCCCAACAGACCTTTGGACACCGTCTTACTACTCCTTAGAGCAGTCATCAGAGAACCATGTAGTAGGAACAGCCGAATATGGAACCCTTTTCGTTCTTTGGACACCTCCTTTAACTTGTATGGCGACTATGGGGACTTTTATATCGTACTCAGTTGGTACCCCTATTCATCCAGGGTATCGCTTTGATACCCCCAACAGACCTTTGGACACCGTCTTACTACTCCTTAGAGCACTCGTCAGAGAACCATATGGTAGGAACAGCCGAATATGGAACCCTTTTCGTTCTTTGGACACCTCCTATAACTTGTATGACGACTATGGGGACCTTCATTTCGTACTCAGTTGGTACCCCTATTCATCGAAGGTTTCGCAGTGATACCTCCAACAGACCTTTGGACACCATCTTACTACTCCTTAGAGCAGTCATCAGAGAACCATATGGTAGGAACAGCCGAATATGAAACCCTTTTCGTTCTTTGGACACCTCAGTCATCAGAGAACCATATGGTAGGAACAGCCGATTATGGAACCCTTTTCGTTCTTTGGACGCCTCCTATAACTTGTATGACGACTATGGGGACCTTCATGTCGTACTCAGTTGGTACCCCTTTTCATCGTGGGTATCGCTGTGATACCCCCAACAGACCTTTGGACACCGTCTTACTACTCCTTAAAGCAGTCATCAGAGAACCATATAGTAGGAACAGCCGAATTTGGAACTCTTTTCGTTCTTTGGACACCTCTTATAACTTGTATGGCGACTATGGGGACCTTCATGTCGTACTCAGTTGGTACCCCTATTCATCGAGGGTAGCGTTGTGCTACCCTCAACAGACCTTAGGACACCGTCTTGCTACTCCTTAAAGCAGTCATCAGAGAACCATATAGTAGGAACAGCCGAATATGGAACCCTTTTCGTTCTTTGGACACCTCCTATAACTTGTATGACGACTATGGGGACCTTCATTTCGTACTCAGTTGGTACCCCTATTCATCGAGGGTATCGCTGTGATACCCCCAACAGACCTTTGGACACCGTCTTACTACTCCTTAGAGCAGTCATCAGAGAACCATATAGTAGAAACAGCCGAATATGGAACTCTTTTCGTACTTTGGACACCTCCTATAACTTGTATGGCGACTATGGGACCTTCATATCGTACTCAGTTGGTACCCTTATTCATCTAGGGTATCGCTGTGATACCCCCAACAGACCTTTGGACACCGTCTTACTACTCCTTAGAGCAGTCATCAGAGAACCATATGGTAGGAACAGCCGAATATGGAACCCTTTTCGTACTTTGGACACCTCCTATTACTTGTATGGCGACTATGGGGACCTTCATATCGTACTCAGTTGGTACCCTTATTCATCGAGGGTATCGCTTGATACCCCCAACAGACCTTTGGACACCGTCTTACTACTCCTTAGAGCAGTCATCAGAGAACCATATGGTAGGAACAGCCGAATATGGAACCCTTTTCGTTCTTTGGACACCTCCTATAACTTGTATGGCGACTATGGGGACCTTCATTTCGTACTCAGTTGGTACCCCTATTCATCGAGGGTATCGCTTTGATACCCCCAACAGACCTTTGGACACCGTCTCACTACTCCTTAGAGCAGTCATCAGAGAACCATATAGTAGGAACAGCCGAATATGGAACCCTTTTCGTTCTTTGGACACCTCCTATAACTTGTATGGCGACTATGGGGACCTTCATTTCGTACTCAGTTGGTACCCCTATTCATCGAGGGTATCGCTGTGATACCCCCAACAGACCTTTGGACACCGTCTTACTACTCCTTAGAGCAGTCATCAGAGAACCATATAGTAGGAACAGCCGAATATGGAACCCTTTTCGTTCTTTGGACACCTCCTATAACTTGTATGGCGACTATGGGACCTTCATTTCGTACTCAGTTGGTACCCCTATTCATCGAGGGTATCGCTGTGATACCCCCAACAGACCTTTGGACACCGTCTTACTACTCCTTAGAGCAGTCATCAGAGAACCATATAGTAGGAACAGCCGAATATGGAACCCTTTTCGTTCTTTGGACACCTCCTATAACTTGTATGGCGACTATGGGGACCTTCATTTCGTACTCAGTTGGTACCCCTATTCATCGAGGGTATCGCTGTGATACCCCCAACAGACCTTTGGACACCGTCTTACTACTCCTTAGAGCAGTCATCAGAGAACCATATAGTAGGAACAGCCGAATATGGAACCCTTTTCGTTCTTTGGACACCTCCTATAACTTGTATGGCGACTATGGGGACCTTCATATCGTACTCAGTTGGTACCCCTATTCATCGAGGGTATCGCTGTGATACCCCCAACAGACCTTTGGACACCGTCTTACTACTCCTTAGAGCAGTCATCAGAGAACCATATAGTAGGAACAGCCGAATATGGAACCCTTTTCGTTCTTTGGACACCTCCTATAACTTGTATGGCGACTATGGGGACCTTCATTTCGTACTCAGTTGGTACCCCTATTCATCGAGGGTATCGCTTTGATACCCCCAACAGACCTTTGGACACCGTCTTACTACTCCTTAGAGCAGTCATCAGAGAACCATATGGTAGGAACAGCCGAATATGGAACCCTTTTCGTTCTTTGGACACCTCCTTTAACTTGTATGGCGACTATGGGGACCTTCATTTCGTACTCAGTTGGTACCCCTATTCATCGAGGGTATCGCTGTGATACCCCCAACAGACCTTTGGACACCGTCTTACTACTCCTTAGAGCAGTCATCAGAGAACCATATAGTAGGAACAGCCGAATATGGAACCCTTTTCGTTCTTTGGACACCTCCTTTAACTTGTATGGCGACTATGGGGACCTTCATTTCGTACTCAGTTGGTACCCCTATTCATCGAGGGTATCGCTGTGATACCCCCAACAGACCTTTGGACACCGTCTTACTACTCCTTAGAGCAGTCATCAGAGAACCATATAGTAGGAACAGCCGAATATGGAACCCTTTTCGTTCTTTGGACACCTCCTATAACTTGTATGGCGACTATGGGGACCTTCATTTCGTACTCAGTTGGTACCCCTATTCATCGAGGGTATCGCTGTGATACCCCCAACAGACCTTTGGACACCGTCTTACTACTCCTTAGAGCAGTCATCAGAGAACCATATAGTAGGAACAGCCGAATATGGAACCCTTTTCGTTCTTTGGACACCTCCTATAACTTGTATGGCGACTATGGGACCTTCATTTCGTACTCAGTTGGTACCCCTATTCATCGAGGGTATCGCTGTGATACCCCCAACAGACCTTTGGACACCGTCTTACTACTCCTTAGAGCAGTCATCAGAGAACCATATGGTAGGAACAGCCGAATATGGAACCCTTTTCGTTCTTTGGACACCTCCTATAACTTGTATGGCGACTATGGGGACCTTCATTTCGTACTCAGTTGGTACCCCTATTCATCGAGGGTATCGCTGTGATACCCCCAACAGACCTTTGGACACCGTCTTACTACTCCTTAGAGCAGTCATCAGAGAACCATATAGTAGGAACAGCCGAATATGGAACCCTTTTCGTTCTTTGGACACCTCCTATAACTTGTATGGCGACTATGGGGACCTTCATATCGTACTCAGTTGGTACCCCTATTCATCGAGGGTATCGCTGTGATACCCCCAACAGACCTTTGGACACCGTCTTACTACTCCTTAGAGCAGTCATCAGAGAACCATATAGTAGGAACAGCCGAATATGGAACCCTTTTCGTTCTTTGGACACCTCCTATAACTTGTATGACGACTATGGGGACCTTCATTTCGTACTCAGTTGGTACCCCTATTCATCGAGGGTATCGCTGTGATACCCCCAACAGACCTTTGGACACCGTCTTACTACTCCTTAGAGCAGTCATCAGAGAACCATATAGTAGGAACAGCCGAATATGGAACCCTTTTCGTACTTTGGACACCTCCTATAACTTGTATGGCGACTATGGGGACCTTCATTTCGTACTCAGTTGGTACCCCTATTCATCGAGGGTATCGCTTTGATACCCCCAACAGACCTTTGGACACCGTCTTACTACTCCTTAGAGCAGTCATCAGAGAACCATATAGGTAGGAACAGCCGAATATGGAACCCTTTTCGTTCTTTGGACACCTCCTATAACTTGTATGGCGACTATGGGGACCTTCATATCGTACTCAGTTGGTACCCCTATTCATCGAGGGTATCGCTGTGATACCCCCAACAGACCTTTGGACACCGTCTTACTACTCCTTAGAGCAGTCATCAGAGAACCATATAGTAGGAACAGCCGAATATGGAACCCTTTTCGTTCTTTGGACACCTCCTTATAACTTGTATGGCGACTATGGGGACCTTCATTCGTACTCAGTTGGTACCCCTATTCATCGAGGGTATCGCTGTGATACCCCCAACAGACCTTTGGACACCGTCTTACTACTCCTTAGAGCAGTCATCAGAGAACCATATAGTAGGAACAGCCGAATATGGAACCCTTTTCGTTCTTTGGACACCTCCTATAACTTGTATGGCGACTATGGGGACCTTCATATCGTACTCAGTTGGTACCCCTATTCATCGAGGGTATCGCTGTGATACCCCCAACAGACCTTTGGACACCGTCTTACTACTCCTTAGAGCAGTCATCAGAGAACCATATAGTAGGAACAGCCGAATATGGAACCCTTTTCGTTCTTTGGACACCTCTTATAACTTGTATGGCGACTATGGGGACCTTCATTTCGTACTCAGTTGGTACCCCTATTCATCGAGGGTATCGCTGTGATACCCCCAACAGACCTTTGGACACCGTCTTACTACTCCTTAGAGCAGTCATCAGAGAACCATATAGTAGGAACAGCCGAATATGGAACCCTTTTCGTTCTTTGGACACCTCCTATAACTTGTATGGCGACTATGGGACCTTCATTTCGTACTCAGTTGGTACCCCTATTCATCGAGGGTATCGCTGTGATACCCCCAACAGACCTTTGGACACCGTCTTACTACTCCTTAGAGCAGTCATCAGAGAACCATATAGTAGGAACAGCCGAATATGGAACCCTTTTCGTTCTTTGGACACCTCCTATAACTTGTATGGCGACTATGGGGACCTTCATTTCGTACTCAGTTGGTACCCCTATTCATCGAGGGTATCGCTGTGATACCCCCAACAGACCTTTGGACACCGTCTTACTACTCCTTAGAGCAGTCATCAGAGAACCATATAGTAGGAACAGCCGAATATGGAACCCTTTTCGTTCTTTGGACACCTCCTATAACTTGTATGGCGACTATGGGACCTTCATATTCGTACTCAGTTGGTACCCCTATTCATCGAGGGTATCGCTTTGATACCCCCAACAGACCTTTGGACACCGTCTTACTACTCCTTAGAGCAGTCATCAGAGAACCATATAGTAGGAACAGCCGAATATGGAACCCTTTTCGTTCTTTGGACACCTCCTATAACTTGTATGGCGACTATGGGGACCTTCATATCGTACTCAGTTGGTACCCCTATTCATCGAGGGTATCGCTGTGATACCCCCAACAGACCTTTGGACACCGTCTTACTACTCCTTAGAGCAGTCATCAGAGAACCATATAGTAGGAACAGCCGAATATGGAACCCTTTTCGTTCTTTGGACACCTCCTATAACTTGTATGGCGACTATGGGGACCTTCATTTCGTACTCAGTTGGTACCCCTATTCATCGAGGGTATCGCTTTGATACCCCCAACAGACCTTTGGACACCGTCTTACTACTCCTTAGAGCAGTCATCAGAGAACCATATAGTAGGAACAGCCGAATATGGAACCCTTTTCGTTCTTTGGACACCTCCTATAACTTGTATGGCGACTATGGGACCTTCATTTCGTACTCAGTTGGTACCCCTATTCATCGAGGGTATCGCTTTGATACCCCCAACAGACCTTTGGACACCGTCTTACTACTCCTTAGAGCAGTCATCAGAGAACCATATAGTAGGAACAGCCGAATATGGAACCCTTTTCGTTCTTTGGACACCTCCTATAACTTGTATGGCGACTATGGGGACCTTCATATCGTACTCAGTTGGTACCCCTATTCATCGAGGGTATCGCTGTGATACCCCCAACAGACCTTTGGACACCGTCTTACTACTCCTTAGAGCAGTCATCAGAGAACCATATAGTAGGAACAGCCGAATATGGAACCCTTTTCGTTCTTTGGACACCTCCTATAACTTGTATGGCGACTATGGGGACCTTCATATCGTACTCAGTTGGTACCCCTATTCATCGAGGGTATCGCTGTGATACCCCCAACAGACCTTTGGACACCGTCTTACTACTCCTTAGAGCAGTCATCAGAGAACCATATAGTAGGAACAGCCGAATATGGAACCCTTTTCGTTCTTTGGACACCTCCTATAACTTGTATGGCGACTATGGGACCTTCATATCGTACTCAGTTGGTACCCCTATTCATCGAGGGTATCGCTTTGATACCCCCAACAGACCTTTGGACACCGTCTTACTACTCCTTAGAGCAGTCATCAGAGAACCATATAGTAGGAACAGCCGAATATGGAACCCTTTTCGTTCTTTGGACACCTCCTATAACTTGTATGGCGACTATGGGACCTTCATTTCGTACTCAGTTGGTACCCCTATTCATCGAGGGTATCGCTGTGATACCCCCAACAGACCTTTGGACACCGTCTTACTACTCCTTAGAGCAGTCATCAGAGAACCATATAGTAGGAACAGCCGAATATGGAACCCTTTTCGTTCTTTGGACACCTCCTATAACTTGTATGGCGACTATGGGGACCTTCATATCGTACTCAGTTGGTACCCCTATTCATCGAGGGTATCGCTGTGATACCCCCAACAGACCTTTGGACACCGTCTTACTACTCCTTAGAGCAGTCATCAGAGAACCATATAGTAGGAACAGCCGAATATGGAACCCTTTTCGTTCTTTGGACACCTCCTATAACTTGTATGGCGACTATGGGGACCTTCATTTCGTACTCAGTTGGTACCCCTATTCATCGAGGGTATCGCTTTGATACCCCCAACAGACCTTTGGACACCGTCTTACTACTCCTTAGAGCAGTCATCAGAGAACCATATAGTAGGAACAGCCGAATATGGAACCCTTTTCGTTCTTTGGACACCTCCTATAACTTGTATGGCGACTATGGGGACCTTCATATCGTACTCAGTTGGTACCCCTATTCATCGAGGGTATCGCTGTGATACCCCCAACAGACCTTTGGACACCGTCTTACTACTCCTTAGAGCAGTCATCAGAGAACCATATAGTAGGAACAGCCGAATATGGAACCCTTTTCGTTCTTTGGACACCTCCTATAACTTGTATGGCGACTATGGGGACCTTCATATCGTACTCAGTTGGTACCCCTATTCATCGAGGGTATCGCTTTGATACCCCCAACAGACCTTTGGACACCGTCTTACTACTCCTTAGAGCAGTCATCAGAGAACCATATAGTAGGAACAGCCGAATATGGAACCCTTTTCGTTCTTTGGACACCTCCTATAACTTGTATGGCGACTATGGGGACCTTCATATCGTACTCAGTTGGTACCCCTATTCATCGAGGGTATCGCTGTGATACCCCCAACAGACCTTTGGACACCGTCTTACTACTCCTTAGAGCAGTCATCAGAGAACCATATAGTAGGAACAGCCGAATATGGAACCCTTTTCGTTCTTTGGACACCTCCTATAACTTGTATGGCGACTATGGGGACCTTCATTTCGTACTCAGTTGGTACCCCTATTCATCGAGGGTATCGCTTTGATACCCCCAACAGACCTTTGGACACCGTCTTACTACTCCTTAGAGCAGTCATCAGAGAACCATATAGTAGGAACAGCCGAATATGGAACCCTTTTCGTTCTTTGGACACCTCCTATAACTTGTATGGCGACTATGGGGACCTTCATTTCGTACTCAGTTGGTACCCCTATTCATCGAGGGTATCGCTGTGATACCCCCAACAGACCTTTGGACACCGTCTTACTACTCCTTAGAGCAGTCATCAGAGAACCATATAGTAGGAACAGCCGAATATGGAACCCTTTTCGTTCTTTGGACACCTCCTATAACTTGTATGGCGACTATGGGGACCTTCATATCGTACTCAGTTGGTACCCCTATTCATCGAGGGTATCGCTTTGATACCCCCAACAGACCTTTGGACACCGTCTTACTACTCCTTAGAGCAGTCATCAGAGAACCATATAGTAGGAACAGCCGAATATGGAACCCTTTTCGTTCTTTGGACACCTCCTATAACTTGTATGGCGACTATGGGGACCTTCATATCGTACTCAGTTGGTACCCCTATTCATCGAGGGTATCGCTGTGATACCCCCAACAGACCTTTGGACACCGTCTTACTACTCCTTAGAGCAGTCATCAGAGAACCATATAGTAGGAACAGCCGAATATGGAACCCTTTTCGTTCTTTGGACACCTCCTATAACTTGTATGGCGACTATGGGGACCTTCATATCGTACTCAGTTGGTACCCCTATTCATCGAGGGTATCGCTGTGATACCCCCAACAGACCTTTGGACACCGTCTTACTACTCCTTAGAGCAGTCATCAGAGAACCATATAGTAGGAACAGCCGAATATGGAACCCTTTTCGTTCTTTGGACACCTCCTATAACTTGTATGGCGACTATGGGGACCTTCATATCGTACTCAGTTGGTACCCCTATTCATCGAGGGTATCGCTTTGATACCCCCAACAGACCTTTGGACACCGTCTTACTACTCCTTAGAGCAGTCATCAGAGAACCATATAGTAGGAACAGCCGAATATGGAACCCTTTTCGTTCTTTGGACACCTCCTATAACTTGTATGGCGACTATGGGGACCTTCATATCGTACTCAGTTGGTACCCTATTCATCGAGGGTATCGCTTTGATACCCCCAACAGACCTTTGGACACCGTCTTACTACTCCTTAGAGCAGTCATCAGAGAACCATATAGTAGGAACAGCCGAATATGGAACCCTTTTCGTTCTTTGGACACCTCCTATAACTTGTATGGCGACTATGGGGACCTTCATATCGTACTCAGTTGGTACCCCTATTCATCGAGGGTATCGCTTTGATACCCCCAACAGACCTTTGGACACCGTCTTACTACTCCTTAGAGCAGTCATCAGAGAACCATATAGTAGGAACAGCCGAATATGGAACCCTTTTCGTTCTTTGGACACCTCCTATAACTTGTATGGCGACTATGGGGACCTTCATTTCGTACTCAGTTGGTACCCCTATTCATCGAGGGTATCGCTTTGATACCCCCAACAGACCTTTGGACACCGTCTTACTACTCCTTAGAGCAGTCATCAGAGAACCATATAGTAGGAACAGCCGAATATGGAACCCTTTTCGTTCTTTGGACACCTCCTATAACTTGTATGGCGACTATGGGGACCTTCATTTCGTACTCAGTTGGTACCCCTATTCATCGAGGGTATCGCTTTGATACCCCCAACAGACCTTTGGACACCGTCTTACTACTCCTTAGAGCAGTCATCAGAGAACCATATAGTAGGAACAGCCGAATATGGAACCCTTTTCGTTCTTTGGACACCTCCTATAACTTGTATGGCGACTATGGGGACCTTCATTTCGTACTCAGTTGGTACCCCTATTCATCGAGGGTATCGCTGTGATACCCCAACAGACCTTTGGACACCGTCTTACTACTCCTTAGAGCAGTCATCAGAGAACCATATAGTAGGAACAGCCGAATATGGAACCCTTTTCGTTCTTTGGACACCTCCTATAACTTGTATGGCGACTATGGGGACCTTCATATCGTACTCAGTTGGTACCCCTATTCATCGAGGGTATCGCTGTGATACCCCCAACAGACCTTTGGACACCGTCTTACTACTCCTTAGAGCAGTCATCAGAGAACCATATAGTAGGAACAGCCGAATATGGAACCCTTTTCGTTCTTTGGACACCTCCTATAACTTGTATGGCGACTATGGGGACCTTCATTTCGTACTCAGTTGGTACCCTTATTCATCGAGGGTATCGCTTTGATACCCCCAACAGACCTTTGGACACCGTCTTACTACTCCTTAGAGCAGTCATCAGAGAACCATATAGTAGGAACAGCCGAATATGGAACCCTTTTCGTTCTTTGGACACCTCCTATAACTTGTATGGCGACTATGGGGACCTTCATTTCGTACTCAGTTGGTACCCCTATTCATCGAGGGTATCGCTGTGATACCCCCAACAGACCTTTGGACACCGTCTTACTACTCCTTAGAGCAGTCATCAGAGAACCATATAGTAGGAACAGCCGAATATGGAACCCTTTTCGTTCTTTGGACACCTCCTATAACTTGTATGGCGACTATGGGGACCTTCATATCGTACTCAGTTGGTACCCCTATTCATCGAGGGTATCGCTGTGATACCCCCAACAGACCTTTGGACACCGTCTTACTACTCCTTAGAGCAGTCATCAGAGAACCATATAGTAGGAACAGCCGAATATGGAACCCTTTTCGTTCTTTGGACACCTCCTATAACTTGTATGGCGACTATGGGGACCTTCATTTCGTACTCAGTTGGTACCCCTATTCATCGAGGGTATCGCTGTGATACCCCCAACAGACCTTTGGACACCGTCTTACTACTCCTTAGAGCAGTCATCAGAGAACCATATAGTAGGAACAGCCGAATATGGAACCCTTTTCGTTCTTTGGACACCTCCTATAACTTGTATGGCGACTATGGGGACCTTCATTTCGTACTCAGTTGGTACCCCTATTCATCGAGGGTATCGCTTTGATACCCCCAACAGACCTTTGGACACCGTCTTACTACTCCTTAGAGCAGTCATCAGAGAACCATATAGTAGGAACAGCCGAATATGGAACCCTTTTCGTTCTTTGGACACCTCCTATAACTTGTATGGCGACTATGGGGACCTTCATTTCGTACTCAGTTGGTACCCCTATTCATCGAGGGTATCGCTTTGATACCCCCAACAGACCTTTGGACACCGTCTTACTACTCCTTAGAGCAGTCATCAGAGAACCATATAGTAGGAACAGCCGAATATGGAACCCTTTTCGTTCTTTGGACACCTCCTATAACTTGTATGGCGACTATGGGGACCTTCATTCGTACTCAGTTGGTACCCCTATTCATCGAGGGTATCGCTTTGATACCCCCAACAGACCTTTGGACACCGTCTTACTACTCCTTAGAGCAGTCATCAGAGAACCATATAGTAGGAACAGCCGAATATGGAACCCTTTTCGTTCTTTGGACACCTCCTATAACTTGTATGGCGACTATGGGGACCTTCATTTCGTACTCAGTTGGTACCCCTATTCATCGAGGGTATCGCTGTGATACCCCCAACAGACCTTTGGACACCGTCTTACTACTCCTTAGAGCAGTCATCAGAGAACCATATAGTAGGAACAGCCGAATATGGAACCCTTTTCGTTCTTTGGACACCTCCTATAACTTGTATGGCGACTATGGGGACCTTCATTTCGTACTCAGTTGGTACCCCTATTCATCGAGGGTATCGCTTTGATACCCCCAACAGACCTTTGGACACCGTCTTACTACTCCTTAGAGCAGTCATCAGAGAACCATATAGTAGGAACAGCCGAATATGGAACCCTTTTCGTTCTTTGGACACCTCCTATAACTTGTATGGCGACTATGGGGACCTTCATTCGTACTCAGTTGGTACCCCTATTCATCGAGGGTATCGCTTTGATACCCCCAACAGACCTTTGGACACCGTCTTACTACTCCTTAGAGCAGTCATCAGAGAACCATATAGTAGGAACAGCCGAATATGGAACCCTTTTCGTTCTTTGGACACCTCCTATAACTTGTATGGCGACTATGGGTACCTTCATTCGTACTCAGTTGGTACCCCTATTCATCGAGGGTATCGCTTTGATACCCCCAACAGACCTTTGGACACCGTCTTACTACTCCTTAGAGCAGTCATCAGAGAACCATATAGTAGGAACAGCCGAATATGGAACCCTTTTCGTTCTTTGGACACCTCTATAACTTGTATGGCGACTATGGGGACCTTCATTCGTACTCAGTTGGTACCCCTATTCATCGAGGGTATCGCTGTGATACCCCCAACAGACCTTTGGACACCGTCTTACTACTCCTTGGAGCAGTCATCAGAGAACCATATAGTAGGAACAGCCGAATATGGAACCCTTTTCGTTCTTTGGACACCTCCTATAACTTGTATGGCGACTTCGGGGACCTTCATATCGTACTCAGTTGGTACCCCTATTCATCGAGGGTATCGCTTTGATACCCCCAACAGACCTTTGGACACCGTCTAACTACTCCTTAGAGCAGTCATCATAGAACCATATAGTAGGAACAGCCGAATATGGAACCCTTTTCGTTCTTTGGACACCTCCTATAACTTGTATGGCGACTATGGGGACCTTCATATCGTAATCAGTTGGTACCCCTATTCATCGAGGGTATCGCTTTGATACCCCCAACAGACCTTTGGACACCGTCTTACTACTCCTTAGAGCAGTCATCAGAGAACCATATAGTAGGAACAGCCGAATATGGAACCCTTTTCGTTCTTTGGACACCTCCTATAACTTGTATGGCGACTATGGGGACCTTCATATCGTACTCAGTTGGTACCCCTATTCATCGAGGGTATCGCTTTGATACCCCCAACAGACCTTTGGACACCGTCTTACTACTCCTTAGAGCAGTCATCAGAGAACCATATAGTAGGAACAGCCGATATGGAACCCTTTTCGTTCTTTGGACACCTCCTATAACTTGTATGGCGGACTATGGGGACCTTCATGTCGTACTCAGTTGGTACCCCTATTCATCGAGGGTATCGCTTTGATACCCCCAACAGACCTTTGGACACCGTCTTACTACTCCTTAGAGCAGTCATCAGAGAACCATATAGTAGGAACAGCCGAATATGGAACCCTTTTCGTTCTTTGGACACCTCCTATAACTTGTATGGCGACTATGGGGACCTTCATATCGTACTCAGTTGGTACCCCTATTCATCGAGGGTATCGCTTTGATACCCCCAACAGACCTTTGGACACCGTCTTACTACTCCTTAGAGCAGTCATCAGAGAACCATATAGTAGGAACAGCCGAATATGGAACCCTTTTCGTTCTTTGGACACCTCCTATAACTTGTATGGCGACTATGGGGACCTTCATATCGTACTCAGTTGGTACCCTTATTCATCGAGGGTATCGCTTTGATACCCCCAACAGACCTTTGGACACAGTCTTATTACTCCTTAGAGCAGTCATCAGAGAACCATATAGTAGGAATAGCCGAATATGGAACCCTTTTCGTTCTTTGGACACCTCCTATAACTTGTATGGCGACTTCGGGGACCTTCATATCGTACTCAGTTGGTACCCCTATTCATCGAGGGTATCGCTTTGATACCCCCAACAGACCTTTGGACACCGTCTTACTACTCCTTAGAGCAGTCATCAAAGAACCAAATAGTAGGAACAGCCGATTATGGAACCCTTTTCGTTCTTTGGACACCTCCTATAACTTGTATGGCGGATATGGGGACCTTCATGTCGTACTTAGTTGGTACCCCTATTTATCGAGGGTATCGCTTTGATACCCCCAACAGACCTTTGGACACCGTCTTACTACTCCTTAGAGCAGTCATCAGAGAACCAGTTAGTAGGAACAGCCGAATATGGAACCCTTTTCGTTCTTTGGACACCTCCTATAACTTGTATGGCGACTTCGGGGACCTTCATATCGTACTCAGTTGGTACCCCTATTCATCGAGGGTATCGCTTTGATACCTCCAACAGACCTTTGGACACAGTCTTACTATTCCTTGGAGCAGTCATCAGAGAACCATTTGTAGAAACAGCCGAATATGGAACCCTTTTCGTTCTTTATATACCTCCTTTAACTTGTTTGGCGACTATGGAGACCTTCATTTCGTACTCAGTTGGTACCCCTATTCATCGAGGGTATCGCTTTGATACTCCCAACAGATATTTGGACACAGTCTTACTACTCCTTAGAACAGTCATCGGAGAACACTCTTGCTACGACAGTCAACCTGAACAGACGTGTTCTTCTCGGTTCAGTGCTTCACCAGTGTTCCTAGTTTTACCTGTTGTAGTGAGATTTCTCTGTGCCTGTACAGTGTGTAGTGCGACTTGTTTCTGTTACCCTGTGCTGCTGTGCAGTGGTTTCTACCCGGTGTACCTGTGCGGTTTTCCTGTGTTGCTGTGCAGTTTCCTACCAGGTGTTTTTTATTTTACCCAGTGTACCTGTGCTAAAAACTAATCCAGAAGTTCTATACCTCTCCGTTGTGCGAGCGTGACTTTTGTGCCGTGGTGCTAGTTTTAAGAGCTTTAGAGAAAGATAGGCCCTGGCAATTTCATAACTTTTGTGTGCTGGTATTAAAAAAGAGACAATCTAAGTGAGAAAAAAGACTCGTTTAGTGTAGGTGGTGTGTCGTGGTGATATTCTTTAAGTGTAGTGTGTTTACATTTACTTTTACGACTGACAGGACTTATAATTTTTGTATTCCTGGGCCCGGCATTACAATGCCAGGCCCACCTTCCTACGAGAGGGATTTTCCCCCTCTCGGCGGGCTCTCCCGAAATGAGAGGACCCTACCAGACTACATGGACAAGAAAAATGACCACGGAGACATGAAGTTCCTTGTCCTACAAACAACCGACGGCTCTCTCCTCCCAAAAACCCTTTCGTCATTGGTAAATCCTTATCCTCCCTTGCTGGTGAATTTTCCGAACCCGGCAAAGTTATTGACAACGGCAAAAAACTCCTTATTAAGACCCGTAGTTCCAAACAATTTAAATCGCTACAAACCCTCTCCAAACTCATTGACGGGACTAGTGTGACAGTGACTCCCCATACGACCTTGAACAGTGTTCAGTGTGTAATCTTTTCCTTTTTCAGAAGAACTGAAGGATCAACGCGAAATTTCTGTGCGTAGATTCAAACGTAAAGTGAACAGTGAATTAGTGCCGACCAACATCTTCCTGCTCCGTATAAACACCACCTCGATCCCGTCATTCATCCGTCTCGGTACCCTGCAAGTTTCTACCCGACCTTACTACCCAAAACCCATGATGTGCTACAACTGCGCTCATTATGGACACACCAAGATGAGCTGCAAGGTAGCTCAAGCCTGCGCCAACTGCGGTACACCTGCCCACGGAGATTGCCCCGTCGACCCCGTGTGCATCAACTGCAAAGGAACACATAACGCCTTCTCCCGTTCCTGTCCCCGCTACCTACAAGAAGAAGCAGTCATCAAATACAAAGTAGATAACAACTGTTCTTACGGAGAAGCCCGTAGATCTGTTAGTTTGCCTGTAACTCCTTCCCTTGTCCAACAACGAATTACGTACGCACAACAAACGACGCAAGACGAAAAAGACATACTTATTGCTAATCTACAATCACAAAATCAGCAACAAGAAGAACTTATCAAAACACTAAGAGAATCAATCGACAGTTTGAGAAAACAAATAAAAGAACAAGGTAAAATGATTAAAAAAATACTGAACCAAAATAATGGCAAACAAGAACAAAACGACAATTCACTAGAATCGGAAACCGACACAACTCTGACCGACTCAGAAGACGCGGCCTCCACCACCTCCACCACTTCTTCCATCACCCGCAAGCGAGCCCGCGGGAATAAGGGCTCTCCCTCCTCGGAAGAGGAAAACCTAACCTCCCCCACCCCCACCCCCAACACCCTCAATTCTTCCTCTCCCCATATCCTCAACCCCATCACCACAATCCCTCTGAAGAATTCGCGGAGTTTCGGATCGATGTGTGTTGCAATATTTACCAAGCGTCGTGTTCAGATTCCAAATTCGAAGAGAGACATAATTGTGGTTCCTGCCCTATTTATAAACTTTCTGAGTGCCCCCCACGCGAGCGACGCTCATCCTTACTCACTGTATCCTTGAAATATTTCGTTTATCAAAAACTTGACGAAACTAGCTTTCGTCAAGTATGGTGTGACGTCTAAGCGTAAACAAAACATCTAAACGTAAACATACTCCCCCCCATGACAGAATGTCATAACAAAATAACTAACACGCGGTACTAACAGAACGGTTTCGCAACAGGTAAAACGCAAATTTTCGTAACAGGACGCGTGACTAATCCCTTTGCCGTTTTCAGCTTCACTACACGAGTAAGCTGATCCTCTCCAGGGTGTACATCATTGATGCGCGCCAGTGGCCAGCGGGTGATGGGGAGGGAATCGTCCACTAGGATGGCCAGTCTGCCGGGAACGATTTCGCACCGAACCGCAACCTTATTGTCCTTCTGCATTTCCTGCAGATACTCAGTGGTCCAATGCTTCCAGAAACGTTGCACGAATAATTGCCAGGTAACCCCCATGTCAGAGCAGTTGGTTGCGATGATGTTTTGCTGTTGCTCACTCTGAAATAACTCAAAAAATTCTTTTAGCGCGTGTGACGAACCTTCAAGTTGTTCACGTTGTCGGAGTGTATATCCGACGGTAGCCCGCGCCGGGCTGTGAAGCGGTGTAAAGCGGCCAAGAACCCTGCAGTGGTGAGATCGCTGACCAGCTCCAGGTGAACCGCCTTGGTTGCAAAACAAAAGAACAAAAACAAATAACACTTGGCAGCGGCAGCTCTCTTGTACGTCGGCTTAAGACAAAATGGGCCGGCGTAATCCACTCCAGTAACAGAAAACGGCCGGCTCGGAGTGATGCGTTGATACGGAAGTTGGCCGGTTTGTTGTTGCACTAGGGCGGGATCCTGTCGTATGCAACGAAAACAATTACGGACTACTCCTTTCACTAATCTCCGTCCGTCGAGCGGCCAATATTCTTCTCGAATCTGGGAAAGTAATAGTCTTCCCCCGCCATGCATCAGCTTTTCATGAAAGTGGTATGCGATGAGACGAGCAAACAGATGGTTCTTGGGAAGTAGGATAGGGTGTTTGAACTGGTAGGGAAGCTGTGCAAGCTTCAATCGGCCACCCACTCGCATTATTCCTTCCTCATCGAGGAATGGTTTCAAGCGCCGTAGAGGTGAGCGCCGCCCTATAGTTTCTCCCTTTTTCAGCAACCGGATCTCCGATGAAAACTCGTCTTGTTGCGCCAGGATGCATAATGTGAGTTTAGCTGCTTCCAGGAATTTATGTGTGATCGCGGATGAAGTAACTTGTGACGATTGTTGTGTGCGTGTCCGACGAATTTCAATATCAGCTTCGGCAGCCAGCAATGGATTCGATATTGGCCAATCAAAAGCAGGTAGCCCCAACCACTCCGGACCACAACTCCATATCGACTTTTTCAGCATGTCCACTGCTGACATCCCACGAGATACCAGGCCGGCGAGATTTGTTGAGCCGGGAATGTGTTTCCACTGACGAGGACGTGAATAGTTCTGGATCTCAGCAACACGATTAGCCACAACGGTTTTCCAGGTGTTGGGTGGTGACAAAATCCAATTTAGCGTGGTAACGTGTACGTTACTCGTCTTCAAACTTAGCCCTTTAGCGAGTCGATCGCTAGTTAGATTCGGCTGCGATGCGCTGTCCAACAGCGCGCGCGCAGGATGAGCAATTCCGAAATCATCAATAATATTCACGAAAGCAGTTTGGAGCAATACCTGCTCGGGTGCTTGCTGTAGTGCTGCTGCAAATGGGGGTTGTGTGTTATCGGTGGCTGTGTGATCGTTAGCGGTGTTGTGTGTGTGATGTGGCGGAGCTGTGTAACTAGGGCTATTCGGTGTGAAGTGCAGTTTTGTGTGGTGTGCCAAATTACAATACCGGCATTTGTAGTGCGCCGGACAATCACGAGCCGCATGATTCTCGCGTAAGCAATTTGTGCATAAACGCGCGGTCATCGCGAAACGATAGCGATCCTTAGGCTCCATTCCTTCAAATCGTGGGCATTTTAGCAATGAATGCGAGGAATTGCATAAAATGCAATTTGGCGTTTCATGTGACGTGGTACCAAAACTAGTTTGACGCGGAAAGGTTATTCGCCGCGAGTGACTCAGTTCGTGACCCTGTGACGTATGATGCGCGATGGTGGGAAGCTTGATGCCCTTGAGTGTGTTCGATCCAGTGCTCGGGTGCGCGGTAGGAGCTAGCTTTGCCTGCAGTTGAGATTGGACACGAATCAATCTATTCTCGAAATTCTCTCGAAATGCAGCATTCTGCGTTGTTTCTTCCAGCGTGGAAGCGGAATCCTCTAATTCTTGTTGAACACTCTCTAGGTCCTTGCATAATGTTTCGAATTTTCTTAGGCGAACCTCCACTTGTACTTGATCCCGTGCGTGAACGAAACTATCCAAAAATTTCTCGTACCGAGTAAGGGACGCCAACAAAATTGTCCGACGGGACGCCAAAACAACGGGTGGTACGGGCATTGTGCAATCTTGTGTGTGTGTATGTGCGTGTGAGTGAGTGACCTGCAGTGTAATGCGTGATGCGGCAAAAACAGCTGTACGGTGCACGAAAATCCAAACGAAATGTGGTACGACACAGAAAACGGTGAACGATGGGTCGATCAAACTCGCGAAAGCACCAGAAATTCGAGCTATATATCCTGGTCACGGCACCATGAAGAATTCGCGGAGTTTCGGATCGATGTGTGTTGCAATATTTACCAAGCGTCGTGTTCAGATTCCAAATTCGAAGAGAGATATAATTGTGTTTTCTGCCCTATTTATAAACTTTCTTATGAGTGTCCCCCACGCGAGCGACACTCACTCCTACTCACTGTATCCTTGAAATATTTCATGTATTAAAACTTGACGAAACTAGTTTTCGTCAAGTAGATTTGACGTCTAAACGTAAACAAACATCTAAGCGTAAACAGTCCATTATACACAAACCAACTCACAACTCTGGTTCCCTCTGATGTGCGTCTTTACTGACCTGCGCCGAGTCAGTGGTATGTGTATCCCTTTGAAAGAGTTGCTTTCGCTCAACTCTACCAAGTGTGCTACACCATCTTGTGGTTGTAGCGTGCGCGTCAGCATATTGTGCCGACGATGCGTTTGGCAACCTCACTCTCGGACTTGTTTGAGAGGTAATGATCCGTCCATTATACACAAACCAACACACAACTCTGGTTCCCTAGTACTACACTGCAGGCGCCCACGGCCCCGACGGTTGCGGAGCCGAGCACGCCAAAGTGCGACTATCGATCACCCCTTTGTGACACGACAATCAGTCAGTGTATAAGGTACCCGGTACTGCCAAAGTGTGCGTCTTTACTGACCTGCACCGACTCAGTGGTATGTGTATCCCTTTGAAAGAGTTGCTTTCGCTCAACTCTACCAAGTGTGCTACACCATCTTGTGGTTGTAGCGTGCGCGTCAGCATATTGTGCCGACGATGCGTTTGGCAACCTCACTCTCGGACTGGTTTGATAGGTAATGATCCGTCCATTATACACATACCAACACACAACTCTGGTTCCCTCTGGTGTGCGTCTTTACTGACCTGCGCCGAGTCAGTGGTATGTGTATCCCTTTGAAAGAGTTGCTTTCGCTCAACTCTACCAAGTGTGCTACACCATCTTGTGGTTGTAGCGTGCGCGTCAGCATATTGTACCAACGATGCGTTTGACAACCTCACTCTCGGACTTGTTTGATAGGTAATGATCCGTCCATTATACACAAACCAACACACAACTCTGGTTCCCTAGTACCACACTGCAGGCGCCCACGGCCCCGACGGATGCGGAGCCGAGCACGCCAAAGTGCGACTGTCGATCACCCCTTTGTGACACGACAATCAGTCAGTGTATAAGGTACCCGGTACTGCCAAAGTGTGCGACTTTACTGACCTGCACCGAGTCAGTGGTATGTGTATCCCTTTGAAAGAGTTGCTTTCGCTCAACTCTACCAAGTGTGCTACACCATCTTGTGGTTGTAGCGTGCGCGTCAGCATATTGTGCCGACGATGCGTTTGGCAACCTCACTCTCGGACTTGTTTGATAGGTAATGATCCATCCATTATACACAAACCAACACACAACTCTGGTTCCCTAGTACCACACTGCAGGCGCCCACGGCCCCGACGGATGTGGAGCCGAGCACGCCAAAGTGCGACTGTCGATCACCCCTTTGCGACACGACAATCAGTCATTGTATAAGGTACCCGGTACTGCCAAAGTGTGCGACTTTACTGACCTGCACCGAGTCAGTGGTATGTGTATCCCTTTGAAAGAGTTGCTTTCGCTCAACTCTACCAAGTGTGCTACACCATCTTGTGGTTGTAGCGTGCGCGTCAGCATATTGTGCCGACGATGCGTTTGGCAACCTCACTCTCGGACTTGTTTGATAGGTAATGATCCGTCCATTATACACAAACCAACACACAACTCTGGTTCCCTAGTACCACACTGCAGGCGCCCACGGCTCCGACGGATGCGGAGCCGAGCACGCCAAAGTGCGACTGTCGATCACCCCTTTGCGACACGACAATCAGTCATTGTATAAGGTACCCGGTACTGCCAAAGTGTGCGACTTTACTGACCTGCACCGACTCAGTGGTATGTGTATCCCTTTGAAAGAGTTGCTTTCGCTCAACTCTACCAAGTGTGCTACACCATCTTGTGGTTGTAGCGTGCGCGTCAGCATATTGTGCCGACGATGCGTTTGGCAACCTCACTCTCGGACTTGTTTGATAGGTAATGATATGTCCATTATACACAAACCAACTCACAACTCTGGTTCCCTCTGGTGTGCGTTTTTACTGACCTGCACCGAGGCAGTGGTATGTGTATCCCTTTGAAAGAGTTGCTTTCGCTCAACTCTACCAAGTGTGCTACACCATCTTGTGGTTGTAGCGTGCGCGTCAGCATATTGTGCCGACGATGCGTTTGGCAACCTCACTCTCGGACTTGTTTGATAGGTAATGATATGTCCATTATACACAAACCAACTCACAACTCTGGTTCCCTCTGGTGTGCGTCTTTACTGACCTGCGCCGAGTCAGTGGTATGTGTATCCCTTTGAAAGAGTTGCTTTCGCTCAACTCTACCAAGTGTGCTACACCATCTTGTGGTTGTAGCGTGCGCGTCAGCATATTGTGCCGACGATGCGTTTGGCAACCTCACTCTCGGACTTGTTTGATAGGTAATGATCCTTCCGCAGGTTCACCTACGGAAACCTTGTTACGACTTTTACTTCCTCTAAATCATCAATTTCGGTCAACTTCGGCCGTACCAACTGCAGCTCACGAAGGAACCGCGGAAGGTATGCCTCCAGAGACCTCACTTAATAATCCATCGGTAGTAGCGACGGGCGGTGTGTGTGCATTTTTTGTTGCGGTAGTACATAACATTTTCAATAAAACGAATACAGGACGCGCAAGAACAAATATTGGTAACAAATAAACAAACTCCATTGCCGGCGGCTTTCCCGGCGAAGGCGTAGCCACCGGCGGCAATGGCGTCCCTCGCTACATAAAGTGAGGGCCCGCGCCCCGCCTATCTATTCGACGTCACGACATTTAACAAAATGACGGAAACGAACGCTACTCCTGTTACAAATGAAGCCGGCGTGCCCGTAGTTCGCCATTTCTCCTTTTTCCTGATGCTTACGCTAACATAAGAAATGCATGGACGCACATGCACACAGTTATACTTAAACGGACACTCTCCCTATCACGATTGGACGGAACAAACATCCGCACAAAACGTAGACGACAAAATGACGATCCTAACACATATAGAGTACGCGCACGCTCTCTCTCCCACTGCCGGTCGGTTACAAACATCCGCACAAAGCGGTGAACGCAAAGTGCCGAACGTACCCGAACCGAGCGTGCGCGCTCTCACTCTCTCTCCGTTGTGCGAGTAGAACGACCGCTAATTGGTGTCCCGTTTCGGCCTAGACCGCTCCCACTCAGTGCTCATGGTAGCGATGGCGGCCTCGACGTCCGCCGACGTGTAACCTCCATCGCGGTCCGCTCTCTTGGTTGGCCCATCGTCGGACTTACTCCTCCTTTGGTTTCGACAGCGCATTCGACCCGAACGCGATGGCGGCAATATACCGGCGCGTCATTGGGCGCGGTATTCTATTGCCGCTAGTTCCGCCTTTGCTAACGACGAAGTAAGCATCGGCCGATGGCGGATCTCGTTCGGGCCGAAACGGGCGTTGCATCGCCGGCACTCCCCGCTATCGGTTCGCTCCTCTGCAGCCGTGCGCTGCAATGCGGTGCGGTCCTCCACACCGGATGCAGCTAACCGCACTGCTACAGTTGGCCGCCCGATGGCCAGGTTCTCCACATCGTATGCAGCAGTTGCTGCGGTCAGGCCTGACGCAGTTCGCCGCCATATGCCCCCTCTCCAGGCACCGGAAGCAACGGCGCTTTGCCGCTTCCAACATGGGGGCCTTCTCCAGCTGGCAAGACGCGTAGTCAATGAGCAAACGCTTCTTGCTCAGAATGGCTTCTGCCTCGACTCGCGGTAAGCGTACACGAGCCCGTTTGGTTGCGTCGGCCCTCTCCCACATCCGCAACGAGGCCACCGTTGGCTCCCTGGTGAGTGCCGCCCTCAGTGCTTCCCGAATGGTGTCCGCTTCGGTGAGGTTATCCACGTTCTTGAGCAGCACCTCCGCCATCTCAGTAAGGACCTTGGCAGACCCTAGCTCCCCCAGCGTGAATTTGATGCGGCGACACAACGCCTCGGCATCCACATCACGTGCCAGCTCCATCATGAGGTTTCCTTTCGGGGTCCTTTTTCCGATGCGGATATGCTTCTGGTCCTCCTGCAGGGCCGGGCTCGTCCGGATGGGCCTATAGATCTCCGCAAAGGAGACCCCCGGTGCCGGAACCACCAAGATAGCATCTGGTCGTCGGCGTCGGGCCCGTCGGTTTTCCTGTGCAGGGCGTTGGCTTGGTGCTGCAGGTTTCGGCTGTTGCCGCTGCTGGGTTGCGGCTGAAGGCTGAGCCTTTTGCCGCTTCCCTGCCACCTGCCATCCGGATACCAGGGCGTCCCGGTACGATTGTTCCTGCTGCCGACTGGTTTCCGGTGCCGGAAGGTCCCGCGGCTGCAGGGATTGGGGTCGCTGCCCATGCCCGTCTCTCGCCTGTTCCTGCTGTTGCTCTCCCGCAATTTCCCGCCGCAGTTGCTCCTGCATCTCCAGCAGGCGATGCTGGGCAGGACCCAGCGACTGGCGTGCTTCGGCTCTCTGGCGTTGTTTGGTGCGCCTAATCGTTCTTTTGCTGGGCCCGGATTTGGACTTGGAAGTCGCTTGATTTCCCAAGCGCACGCCAGTCACTGAGTCCTCCAGCTGCTCAATCGTTCTAACGCCCGTGCGATAGATTTCCAGCTCATTGCGGAGTCTCGCGTTGTTTGATAGGTAATGATCCGTCCATTATACACAAACCAACACACAACTCTGGTTCCCTAGTACCACACTGCAGGCGCCCACGGCCCCGACGGATGCGGAGCCGAGCACGCCAAAGTGCGACTGTCGATCACCCCTTTGTGACACGACAATCAGTCAGTGTATAAGGTACCCGGTACTGCCAAAGTGTGCGACTTTACTGACCTGCACCGAGTCAGTGGTATGTGTATCCCTTTGAAAGAGTTGCTTTCGCTCAACTCTACCAAGTGTGCTACACCATCTTGTGGTTGTAGCGTGCGCGTCAGCATATTGTGCCGACGATGCGTTTGGCAACCTCACTCTCGGACTTGTTTGATAGGTAATGATCCATCCATTATACACAAACCAACACACAACTCTGGTTCCCTAGTACCACACTGCAGGCGCCCACGGCCCCGACGGATGCGGAGCCGAGCACGCCAAAGTGCGACTGTCGATCACCCCTTTGCGACACGACAATCAGTCATTGTATAAGGTACCCGGTACTGCCAAAGTGTGCGACTTTACTGACCTGCACCGAGTCAGTGGTATGTGTATCCCTTTGAAAGAGTTGCTTTCGCTCAACTCTACCAAGTGTGCTACACCATCTTGTGGTTGTAGCGTGCGCGTCAGCATATTGTGCCGACGATGCGTTTGGCAACCTCACTCTCGGACTTGTTTGATAGGTAATGATCCATCCATTATACACAAACCAACACACAACTCTGGTTCCCTAGTACCACACTGCAGGCGCCCACGGCCCCGACGGATGCGGAGCCGAGCACGCCAAAGTGCGACTGTCGATCACCCCTTTGTGACACGACAATCAGTCAGTGTATAAGGTACCCGGTACTGCCAAAGTGTGCGACTTTACTGACCTGCACCGAGTCAGTGGTATGTGTATCCCTTTGAAAGAGTTGCTTTCGCTCAACTCTACCAAGTGTGCTACACCATCTTGTGGTTGTAGCGTGCGCGTCAGCATATTGTGCCGACGATGCGTTTGGCAACCTCACTCTCGGACTTGTTTGATAGGTAATGATCCGTCCATTATACACAAACCAACACACAACTCTGGTTCCCTAGTACCACACTGCAGGCGCCCACGGCCCCGACGGATGCGGAGCCGAGCACGCCAAAGTGCGACTGTCGATCACCCCTTTGCGACACGACAATCAGTCATTGTATAAGGTACCCGGTACTGCCAAAGTGTGCGACTTTACTGACCTGCACCGAGTCAGTGGTATGTGTATCCCTTTGAAAGAGTTGCTTTCGCTCAACTCTACCAAGTGTGCTACACCATCTTGTGGTTGTAGCGTGCGCGTCAGCATATTGTGCCGACGATGCGTTTGGCAACCTCACTCTCGGACTTGTTTGATAGGTAATGATCCATCCATTATACACAAACCAACACACAACTCTGGTTCCCTAGTACCACACTGCAGGCGCCCACGGCCCCGACGGATGCGGAGCCGAGCACGCCAAAGTGCGACTGTCGATCATCCCTTTGTGACACGACAATCAGTCAGTGTATAAGGTACCCGGTACTGCCAAAGTGTGCGACTTTACTGACCTGCACCGAGTCAGTGGTATGTGTATCCCTTTGAAAGAGTTGCTTTCGCTCAACTCTACCAAGTGTGCTACACCATCTTGTGGTTGTAGCGTGCGCGTCAGCATATTGTGCCGACGATGCGTTTGGCAACCTCACTCTCGGACTTGTTTGATAGGTAATGATCCATCCATTATACACAAACCAACACACAACTCTGGTTCCCTAGTACCACACTGCAGGCGCCCACGGCCCCGACGGATGCGGAGCCGAGCACGCCAAAGTGCGACTGTCGATCACCCCTTTGCGACACGACAATCAGTCATTGTATAAGGTACCCGGTACTGCCAAAGTGTGCGACTTTACTGACCTGCACCGAGTCAGTGGTATGTGTATCCCTTTGAAAGAGTTGCTTTCGCTCAACTCTACCAAGTGTGCTACACCATCTTGTGGTTGTAGCGTGCGCGTCAGCATATTGTGCCGACGATGCGTTTGGCAACCTCACTCTCGGACTTGTTTGATAGGTAATGATCCGTCCATTATACACAAACCAACACACAACTCTGGTTCCCTAGTACCACACTGCAGGCGCCCACGGCCCCGACGGATGCGGAGCCGAGCACGCCAAAGTGCGACTGTCGATCACCCCTTTGCGACACGACAATCAGTCATTGTATAAGGTACCCGGTACTGCCAAAGTGTGCGACTTTACTGACCTGCACCGAGTCAGTGGTATGTGTATCCCTTTGAAAGAGTTGCTTTCGCTCAACTCTACCAAGTGTGCTACACCATCTTGTGGTTGTAGCGTGCGCGTCAGCATATTGTGCCGACGATGCGTTTGGCAACCTCACTCTCGGACTTGTTTGATAGGTAATGATCCTTCCGCAGGTTCACCTACGGAAACCTTGTTACGACTTTTACTTCCTCTAAATCATCAATTTCGGTCAACTTCGGCCGTACCAACTGCAGCTCACGAAGGAACCGCGGAAGGTATGCCTCCAGAGACCTCACTTAATAATCCATCGGTAGTAGCGACGGGCGGTGTGTGTGCATTTTTTGTTGCGGTAGTACATAACATTTTCAATAAAACGAATACAGGACGCGCAAGAACAAATATTGGTAACAAATAAACAAACTCCATTGCCGGCGGCTTTCCCGGCGAAGGCGTAGCCACCGGCGGCAATGGCGTCCCTCGCTACATAAAGTGAGGGCCCGCGCCCCGCCTATCTATTCGACGTCACGACATTTAACAAAATGACGGAAACGAACGCTACTCCTGTTACAAATGAAGCCGGCGTGCCCGTAGTTCGCCATTTCTCCTTTTTCCTGATGCTTACGCTAACATAAGAAATGCATGGACGCACATGCACACAGTTATACTTAAACGGACACTCTCCCTATCACGATTGGACGGAACAAACATCCGCACAAAACGTAGACGACAAAATGACGATCCTAACACATATAGAGTACGCGCACGCTCTCTCTCCCACTGCCGGTCGGGTACGAACATCCGCACAAAGCGGTGAACGCAAAGTGCCGAACGTACCCGAACCGAGCGTGCGCGCTCTCACTCTCTCTCCGTTGTGCGAGTAGAACGACCGCTAATTAGTGTCCCGTTTCGGCCTAGACCGCTCCCACTCAGTGCTCATGGTAGCGATGGCGGCCTCGACGTCCGCCGACGTGTAACCTCCATCGCGGTCCGCTCTCTTGGTTGGCCCATCGTCGGACTTACTCCTCCTTTGGTTTCGACAGCGCATTCGACCCGAACGCGATGGCGGCAATATACCGGCGCGTCATTGGGCGCGGTATTCTATTGCCGCTAGTTCCGCCTTTGCTAACGACGAAGTAAGCATCGGCCGATGGCGGATCTCGTTCGGGCCGAAACGGGCGTTGCATCGCCGGCACTCCCCGCTATCGGTTCGCTCCTCTGCAGCCGTGCGCTGCAATGCGGTGCGGTCCTCCACACCGGATGCAGCTAACCGCACTGCTACAGTTGGCCGCCCGATGGCCAGGTTCTCCACATCGTATGCAGCAGTTGCTGCGGTCAGGCCTGACGCAGTTCGCCGCCATATGCCCCCTCTCCAGGCACCGGAAGCAACGGCGCTTTGCCGCTTCCAACATGGGGGCCTCCTCCAGCTGGCAAGACGCGTAGTCAATGAGCAAACGCTTCTTGCTCAGAATGACTTCTGCCTCGACTCGCGGTAAGCGTACACGAGCCCGTTTGGTCGCGTCGGCCCTCTCCCACATCCGCAACGAGGCCACCGTTGGCTCCCTGGTGAGTGCCGCCCTCAACGCTTCCCGAATGGTGTCCGCTTCGGTGAGGTTATCCACGTTCTTGAGCAGCACCTCCGCCATCTCAGTAAGGACCTTGGCAGACCCTAGCTCCCCCAGCGTGAATTTGATGCGGCGACACAACGCCTCGGCATCCACATCACGTGCCAGCTCCATCATGAGGTTTCCTTTCGGGGTCCTTTTTCCGATGCGGATATGCTTCTGGTCCTCCTGCAGGGCCGGGCTCGTCCGGATGGGCCTATAGATCTCCGCAAAGGAGACCCCCGGTGCCGGAACCACCAAGATAGCATCTGGTCGTCGGCGTCGGGCCCGTCGGTTTTCCTGTGCAGGGCGTTGGCTTGGTGCTGCAGGTTTCGGCTGTTGCCGCTGCTGGGTTGCGGCTGAAGGCTGAGCCTTTTGCCGCTTCCCTGCCACCTGCCATCCGGATACCAGGGCGTCCCGGTACAACTGTTCCTGCTGCCGACTGGTTTCCGGTGCCGGAAGGTCCCGCGGCTGCAGGGATTGGGGTCGCTGCCCATGCCCGTCTCTCGCCTGTTCCTGCTGTTGCTCTCCCGCAATTTCCCGCCGCAGTTGCTCCTGCATCTCCAGCAGGCGATGCTGGGCAGGACCCAGCGACTGGCGTGCTTCGGCTCTCTGGCGTTGTTTGGTGCGCCTAATCGTTCTTTTGCTGGGCCCGGATTTGGACTTGGAAGTCGCTTGATTTCCCAAGCGCACGCCAGTCACTGAGTCCTCCAGCTGCTCAATCGTTCTAACGCCCGTGCGATAGATTTCCAGCTCATTGCGGAGTCTCGCGTTGTTTGATAGGTAATGATCCGTCCATTATACACAAACCAACACACAACTCTGGTTCCCTAGTACCACACTGCAGGCGCCCACGGCCCCGACGGATGCGGAGCCGAGCACGCCAAAGTGCGACTGTCGATCACCCCTTTGTGACACGACAATCAGTCAGTGTATAAGGTACCCGGTACTGCCAAAGTGTGCGACTTTACTGACCTGCACCGAGTCAGTGGTATGTGTATCCCTTTGAAAGAGTTGCTTTCGCTCAACTCTACCAAGTGTGCTACACCATCTTGTGGTTGTAGCGTGCGCGTCAGCATATTGTGCCGACGATGCGTTTGGCAACCTCACTCTCGGACTTGTTTGATAGGTAATGATCCATCCATTATACACAAACCAACACACAACTCTGGTTCCCTAGTACCACACTGCAGGCGCCCACGGCCCCGACGGATGCGGAGCCGAGCACGCCAAAGTGCGACTGTCGATCACCCCTTTGCGACACGACAATCAGTCATTGTATAAGGTACCCGGTACTGCCAAAGTGTGCGACTTTACTGACCTGCACCGAGTCAGTGGTATGTGTATCCCTTTGAAAGAGTTGCTTTCGCTCAACTCTACCAAGTGTGCTACACCATCTTGTGGTTGTAGCGTGCGCGTCAGCATATTGTGCCGACGATGCGTTTGGCAACCTCACTCTCGGACTTGTTTGATAGGTAATGATCCGTCCATTATACACAAACCAACACACAACTCTGGTTCCCTAGTACCACACTGCAGGCGCCCACGGCCCCGACGGATGCGGAGCCGAGCACGCCAAAGTGCGACTGTCGATCACCCCTTTGCGACACGACAATCAGTCATTGTATAAGGTACCCGGTACTGCCAAAGTGTGCGACTTTACTGACCTGCACCGAGTCAGTGGTATGTGTATCCCTTTGAAAGAGTTGCTTTCGCTCAACTCTACCAAGTGTGCTACACCATCTTGTGGTTGTAGCGTGCGCGGCAGCATATTGTGCCGACGATGCGTTAGGCAACCTCACTCTCGGACTTGTTTGATAGGTAATGATCCGTCCATTATACACATACCAACACACAACTCTGGTTCCCTCTGGTGTGCGTCTTTACTGACCTGCACCGAGTCAGTGGTATGTGTATCCCTTTGAAAGAGTTGCTTTCGCTCAACTCTACCAAGTGTGCTACACCATCTTGTGGTTGTAGCGTGCGCGTCAGCATATTGTGCCGACGATGCGTTAGGCAACCTCACTCTCGGACTTGTTTGATAGGTAATGATCCGTCCATTATACACATACCAACACACAACTCTGGTTCCCTCTGGTGTGCGTCTTTACTGACCTGCACCGAGTCAGTGGTATGTGTATCCCTTTGAAAGAGTTGCTTTCGCTCAACTCTACCAAGTGTGCTACACCATCTTGTGGTTGTAGCGTGCGCGTCAGCATATTGTGCCGACGATGCGTTTGGCAACCTCACTCTCGGACTTGTTTGATAGGTAATGATCCGTTCATTATACACATACCAACACACAACTCTGGTTCCCTAGTACCACACTGCAGGCGCCCACGGCCCCGACGGATGCGGAGCCGAGCACGCCAAAGTGCGACTTTCTATCACCCCGTTGTGACACGACAATCAGTCAGTGTATAAGGTACCCGGTACTGCCAAAGTGTGCGTCTTTACTGACCTGCACCGAGTCAGTGGTATGTGTATCCCTTTGAAAGAGTAGCTTTCGCTCAACTCTACCAAGTGTGCTACACCATCTTGTGGTTGTAGCGTGCGAGTCAGCATATTGTGCCGACGATGCGTTTGGCAACCTCACTCTCGGACTTGTTTGATAGGTAATGATATGTCCATTATACACAAACCAACACACAACTCTGGTTCCCTCTGGTGTGCGTCTTTACTGACCTGCACCGAGGCAGTGGTATGTGTATCCCTTTGAAAGAGTTGCTTTCGCTCAACTCTACCAAGTGTGCTACACCATCTTGTGGTTGTAGCGTGCGCGTCAGCATATTGTGCCGACGATGCGTTTGGCTACCTCACTCTCGGACTTGTTTGATAGGTAATGATATGTCCATTATACACAAACCAACTCACAAATCTGGTTCCCTCTGGTGTGCGTCTTTACTGACCTGCACCGAGGCAGTGGTATGTGTATCCCTTTGAAAGAGTTGCTTTCGCTCAACTCTACCAAGTGTGCTACACCATCTTATGGTTGTAGCGTGCGCGTCAGCATATTGTGCCGACGATGCGTTTGGCAACCTCACTCTCGGACTTGTTTGATAGGTAATGATATGTCCATTATACACAAACCAACTCACAACTCTGGTTCCCTCTGATGTGCGTCTTTACTGACCTGCGCCGAGTCAGTGGTATGTGTATCCCTTTGAAAGAGTTGCTTTCGCTCAACTCTACCAAGTGTGCTACACCATCTTGTGGTTGTAGCGTGCGCGTCAGCATATTGTGCCGACGATGCGTTTGGCAACCTCACTCTCGGACTTGTTTGAGAGGTAATGATCCGTCCATTATACACAAACCAACACACAACTCTGGTTCCCTAGTACCACACTGCAGGCGCCCACGGCCCCGACGGTTGCGGAGCCGAGCACGCCAAAGTGCGACTGTCGATCACCCCTTTGTGACACGACAATCAGTCAGTGTATAAGGTACCCGGTACTGCCAAAGTGTGCGTCTTTACTGACCTGCACCGACTCAGTGGTATGTGTATCCCTTTGAAAGAGTTGCTTTCGCTCAACTCTACCAAGTGTGCTACACCATCTTGTGGTTGTAGCGTGCGCGTCAGCATATTGTGCCGACGATGCGTTTGGCAACCTCACTCCCGGACTTGTTTGATCGGTAATGATCCTTCCGCAGGTTCACCTACCGAAACCTTGTTACGACTTTTACTTCCTCTAAATCATCAAGTTCGGTCAACTTCGGCCGTGCCAACTGCAGCTCACGAAGGAACCGCGGAAGGTATGCCTCCAGAGACCTCACTAAATAATCCATCGGTAGTAGCGACGGGCGGTGTGTACAAAGGGCAGGGACGTAATCAGCGCTAGCTAATGACTAGCCCTTACTAGAAATTCCAGGTTCATGGGGACCGTTGCAGTCCCCAATCCCAACTAAATGAGCATTTGGGTGATTTCCCGTTCCTCTCGAAATGGGGGCGCCTATTGGCGAGAACACGCTGCTGCCCACATTGTAGCACGCGTGCAGCCCAGAACATCTAAGGGCATCACGGACCTGTTATCGCTCACTCTCACCTTGCTAAACACAAGTTGTCCCGCTAAGCAGGGCAAACTAGTGCGACGACCGCCCGCGAAGGCGCCGCCGCCCCGTAACGTCAGGTGCGCCCGGAGGCACACTGCTGACAGCGTTCTAGTTAGCTTGTTTGAGTCGCGTTCGTTATCGGAATTAACCAGACAAATCATTCCACGAACTAAGAACGGCCATGCACCACTACCCTTAAATTTGAGAAAGAGCTCTTAATCTGTCTTACCTCGATAAGTTCGGACCTGGTGAGTTTTCCCGTGTTGAGTCAAATTAAGCCGCAAGCTCCACTTCTTTTTTTTTTATAAGCCACGTGTTTATTTATTACAAATCGATATTTTGTTGCGGTAATATATATCATTTACATTTAAACAGATACAAACGCGCATGAACAAATATTGGTTGACAAATAATAAATAAACAAACTCCATTGCCGGCGGCCTTCCCGGCGAGGGCGTAGCCACCGGCGGCAATGGCGTTCCTCTCTACATAAAGTGAGGGCCCGCGCCCCGCCTAACTTTTCGACTACACGACATTTAGTAAAAAATGACGGACACGAACATAACTCCTAAACACAGACGAAGCGGGCGTGCCCGCAGTTCGCCATTTCTCCTTTTCACTGATGCTAACGCTTACATTATAAATGCATGGACGCACATGCATACAGTTATACACACAAAGACAGTCTCCCTATCACGATTGGACGGACATCCGCACAAAACGTAGACGACAAATGACGCTTATAACACAAATGGAGTACTCGCACGCTATTGGTCGGGTACGAACGTACGCACAAAGCGGAGAACGCAAAATGCCGATCGTACCCGAACCGAGCGCACGCGCGCTCTCTCTCGCCCGACTGTGCGAGAACGAACGACCGCACAAAGCGGAGACGGCAAAATGCCGGTCTCGCCCGGTCGTTTCTCGCACGCTCTGTCACTGGCCGGTCGTTTCAGCCTAGACCGCTCCCACTCAGTGCTCATGGTAGCGATGGTGGCTTCGACGTCCGCCGACGTAAGAACACTATGGCGGTCCGCTCTCGTGGTTGGCCCATCGTCGGGCTTACTCCTCCTTTGGTTTCGACAGCGCATTCGGCCCGAACGCGATGGCGGCAATATACCGGCGCGTCATTGGGCGCGGTAGCCTATTGCCGCTGGTTCCGCCTTTGCCGACGACGAAGAAAGTATCGGCCGATGGCGGATCTCGTTCGGGCCGAAGCGGGCGTTGCCTCTCCGGCACTCCGCACTATCGATTTGCTCCTCTGCAGCCGTGCGCTGCAATGCGGTGCGGTCCTCCACACCGGATGCAGCTAACCGCACTGCTGCAGGTGGCCGCCCGATGGCCAGGTTCTCCGCATCGGATGCAGCAGTTGCTGCGGTCGGGTCCGAAGCAGTTCGCCGCCAAATGCCCCCTCTCCAGGCACCGGAAGCAACGGCGCTTTGCCGCTTCCAGCATGGGGGCCTCCTCCAGCTGGCAAGAAGCGTAGTCAATGAGCAAACGCTTCTTGCTCAGAATGGCTTCTGCCTCGACACGCGGTAGACGTACGCGAGCCCGTTTCGTCGCGTCGGCCCTCTCCCACATCCGCAACGAGGCCACCGTTGGCTCCCTCGTGAGTGCCGCCCTCAGTGCTTCCCGGATGGTGTCCGCTTCGGTGAGGTTGTCAACGTTCTTTAGAAGCACCTCCGCCATCTCGGTAAGGACCTTGGCAGACCCAAGCTCCCCCAGCGTAAATTGGATGCGGCGACACAACGCCTCGGCATCCACATCACGTGCCAGCTCCATCCTGAGGTTACCTTTCGGGGTCCTTTTCTAAGTGCGGATGTGCCTCTGGTCCTCCTGCAGGGCCGGGCTCGTCCGGATGGGCCTGTAGATCTCCGCGAAGGAGACCCCCGGTGCCGGAACCACCAAGATCGCATCTGGTCGTCGGCGTCGGGCCCGTCGGTTCGCCTGTGCAGGGCGTTGGCTCGGTGCGGCAGGTTTCGGCTGTTGCCGCTGCTGGGTTGCGGCTGGAGGCTGAGCCTTTTGCCGCTTCCCTGCCACCTGCCATCCGGATACCAGGGCGTCCCGGTACGTTTGTTCCTGCTGCCGACTGGTTTCCGGTGCCGGAAGGTCCCGCGGCTGCAGGGGTTGGGGTCGCTGCCCATGCCCGTCTCTCGTCTGTGCCTCGCATTGCAATTCCCGCCGCAGCTGCTCCTGCATCTCCAGCAGGCGATGCTGGGCAGGACCCAGCGACTGGCGTGCTTCGGCTCTCTCTCGTTGTTTTGTGCGCCTAATCGTCCTTTTGCTGGGCCCGGATTTGGACTTGGTAGTCGCTTGGCTTCCCAAGCGCACGCCAGTCACTGAGTCCTCCAGCTGCTCAATCGTTCTTACGCCCGTGCGATAAATATTCAGCTCATGGCGGAGTCTCGCGTTCTCCGCCTGGCTCTTCTCCCACAACACGGTCATCTCTTCCAGCTTCTGCCAGAGCTTCTCGAAGCGACTCGTGAAGTCCTCTGCAGGCGGTGATGGTTCCGCTTCTCGTTCCACGGCTTCGATTTCTTCTACCGACGGCGATGCGGCTGGCGCCAGCATCTCGGGAGATACCGATCTCCGTGGTGACGGTGTGGGGGCGGGGGCGGTGGCGGTCCTCTCTCGCGCTTCCGCATCCGCCTCTCCTGATGTCCCTGGCGTTCCCCTCGGGGCTGGCGTGGGTGCTCCCGTTGCGCTGCACAGCGACGACAGCGTTCCCGGCGACAGGAGCGTCACCACTACTCGCGGCGACATCTTCATCTTCTTCGGTCTGACGGTTACGGTGGCCTCTGCATCCACCGACCCATCAGACCTGTTCTCCTCCTCTTGCATTTCTACCGCTGACCGGTTTGTTGCTCTGCCCAGCAAACACTAGGCTACTGCGCCTAGCCGGTATGCGGTCCGCATTCGCCTTTATCGCAAAAGCTCAGTGCGGAGCTTTTGTGGTTTGTGTCTGCGATATGGCTTGTGCTAGTGCCCCATAGGTGGCGCTGGTGGCACTAAAGGGGAGAGCTCTCCCAGGACATCCACCGGAATGTCCGATGAGCTCTCCACTGTGCACTTGTCAAGTAATGTGCACGCAACACACCTCGCACGCGCCAACCGACACTGACACACACTGCCCTTCTAAGTGCGTGTGCCCTTAGCACGTGTTTTGCCACGTCGTTTTTCACCCTTTTTGGTGCTGTTTTTCATTGATTGTTTTGTTTTTTTTTCTTTAATGTGGTGATTTTCACAGCACTCTTTTGTTCCTGAAAAGTTTTTCCACCCAACTGTGGCTGCGGGCTCCCTTTCAACCGCACCGAAAGGGAGCGCTTCGCTCGCACGCACTCACCTCACCACACACGCACTTCTTCGGTCACACACGCCGAAGCGCGACGCAATGTTTGTGTGCCGTTTTTAACTAAAAATTCACGGTTTTTCGCCGGGTCTTTACTCAGCTGGCGTTCAAACTGATGAACTATACACTTTGTACGCACGTTTCACTGGTTGGAAGATCGTTTTCACTCAAATAAACTGTATTTTACCAGAAGCTCACGAAAGGCGTCCGCTCGCTTCGGTTGACAGTTCGCCTCTGCAAGCTCCACTTCTTGTGGTGCCCTTCCGTGAATTCCTTTAAGTTTCAACTTTGCAACCATACTTCCCCCGGAACCCGATTTTGGTTTCCCGGAAGCTACTGAGAGCACGGAATGTAGTAGTGTCTCCCAATTGCTGATTGGCATCGTTTACGGTTAGAACTAGGGCGGTATCTAATCGCCTTCGATCCTCTAACTTTCGTTCTTGATTAATGAAAGCATCCATGGCAAACGCTTTCACTTCAGTTGGTCCTACGACGGTCTACGAATTTCACCTCTCGCGCCGTAATACCAATGCCCCCAACTACTTCTGTTAATCATTACCTCTGGGTCTATACAAAACCAACCAAAAGACTCAGACCGAGGTCATGTTCCATTATTCCATGCAAGATTATTCTCGGCCAACGCCAACCCTGGGCGGGTGTAGACGCTTTTGTACTAGCCTGCTTGAAGCACTCTAATTTGTTCAAGGTAAATGGGAGCTGCCCGGGCACCACGCACCGGCTCGGGACGTGCCCGACCGATCACGAGGTTGACGCCCAGGCACACCATTGTGAGTCGCAGCCGCGAGCTCGCGCACGAACGTATCCGGCGTGTGCCGGGCGCCCGCGGCGGTCGCGTGTCTGGACGGGGAATCAACTTCGAACGTTTTAACCGCAACAACTTTAATATACGCTAGTGGAGCTGGAATTACCGCGGCTGCTGGCACCAGACTTGCCCTCCACTTGATCCTTATTGAAGGATTTATGCTCAATTCATTCCCATTATGGACCATCGTTAGAGAGGTCCATATTGTTATTTCTCGTCACTACCTCCCCGTGCCGGGATTGGGTAATTTACGCGCCTGCTGCCTTCCTTGGATGTGGTAACTTTCTCAGGCTCCCTCTCCGGAATCGAACCCTGATTCCCCGTTACCCGTCGCAACCATGGTAGTCCTCTACACTACCATCAATAGTTGATAGGGCAGACATTTGCAAGATCTGTCGTCGGTCAAGCGACCATACGATCGGCATCCTTATCCAGACTTCAACTCAAGCCGCCCGGAGGCGATTGGTTTTACTAATAAGTGCACCAGTTCCACCGCCCGCAAGCGGACAGCGGTCCCGGCATGTTGCATGTATTAGCTCTGGCTTTTCCACAGTTATCCAAGTAACTGATGGGTGGATGATCTTGTGAATTATGGCTGTTGTACTGAGCCTTATGCGGTTTCACATTCATTTATGTTTGTACTTAGACATGCATGGCTTAACCTTTGGGACAAGCGTATATTACTGGTAGGATCAACCAGAATTCGTCTTCGTCAATTGCTTGTTCGATATTATTTGTCTACCAGGGCACCAGTCCCCGCAGACACTCTTTATACGTTCACCAGGTGACACAATCTTTGTTGTGAACACTCTTGTTGACCTGCGGCAGTACACCGACTCCACAGCGCCAATCACCACACGAGCAAAGGTTATTGAGGAGGATGTCAGATTATCGATGTACATCGTACACCAACATTTGACGTACCGAGGCATTACACCCCGCACGTCCCCAACAGGACCTATCAAGGCTCGCATACGACCTGCGACTTACTGCGGCTCCCTGAAGGTCCCCGTAGGACTACCATCACCATTTAAGGTGTAGTTGACTTGTAAGGGCACGGTAGTCCCCACAAGTCCCCGATTATTCGAAGAGATTGTCCTACGAGTTTTTGTGACCCTTGGGTTCCCGAACTTTGCTACGATGGTTCTGCCTCCAGAGGAGGCTTATGAACACTTCGTATCATTTCTTGCACCGAACCATGGGATCGCGAGATTGCTCCCGGATCCCTAATCACCTTACATTTTCGTTTCGTTTCCGTACACTACGATGAGCTAATTCAATTTGTTTGTTCGTCTGGCGAACGTTTTATTGCGGAATTACCGCGGTACTTCCACCCGGGTATGGCTGCCGTACGACCTACAGGATAGATCATCGAACCACTTTTCGTGCATATTGTCCGTCGAGGGTATCACCTCGATACCCCCAACAGACCTTTGGACACAACCTCACTACTCTTTGGAGCAGCAGTCAGGGAACCATATAGTAGGAATAGCCGAATATGGAACCCTTTTCGTACTTTGGACACCTCCTATAACTTGTATGGCGACTTCGGGGACCTTCATTTCGTACTCGGTTGGTACCCCTATTTCGGTCTTTGGACACCTCGTCTTACCCGTATAACTCACTTTAGGTCCACTTATTTGCTTGATATCTCATCGTGAACCCGTTTTTCGTACACCGTACACACCTAGGAACATCACATATGCGATTCCCTTTCGATCGTGAAGTTTTGAAATTTTTCGATTTTTGGTCCTAGAAATTCATGAACGGTGGGAGACCAAAATTTTTCATAGAAAAAATTTTCACCGTTTGACCAAAAAACCTTCTTTTTGTACATAACCCATCATTTCTTCACGTTTTAGGCCATTTCTGAAATTTTCGCTTCCATAGTGTGTCCCCTATAATACGAAATGAACATTTGGCATCTCCCACAAGTGGCCATTTTTTGTGGTCACTGAAGAACACGACCTCGGGAACTCGGACCTAGGACGTGGCCATGTAAATCATAGGCCAACCCAACTTTTGCAAAATACTGTTTCTTTTCACTTTTCATGATCTAAGGCGCGTTCCGACGGCGTTTTTAACAAATTTATGAGAAAAAAAATTTTGACCCTCGGACCAAAAGTTTTTCGTTCGCGACCTCATGGCCTATGGCCAGTATGGGAACTCGGGATGCCGATATGAGAAAAATTGTCAAAAAATCACTAAAAAGTCGCTATGGTCCATTATTTAGAGCTTGTTGAGACCTTTCTAAAACACCTTGGTTGACCCCTGTCCGATAAGTAGTTTTCGAGATATTCGAGAAAATGAGATTCTCGGGGGGACTTTTAGGGACAATTTTAAAATTGAGAACACGCTGCTGCCCACATTGTAGCACGCGTGCAGCCCAGAACATCTAAGGGCATCACGGACCTGTTATCGCTCACTCTCACCTTGCTAAACACAAGTTGTCCCGCTAAGCAGGGCAAACTAGTGCGACGATCGCCCGCGAAGGCACCGCCGCCCCGTAACGTCAGGTGCGCCCGGAGGCACACTGCTGACAGCGTTCCAGTTAGCTTGTTTGAGTCGCGTTCGTTATCGGAATTAACCAGACAAATCATTCCACGAACTAAGAACGGCCATGCACCACTACCCTTAAATTTGAGAAAGAGCTCTTAATCTGTCTTACCTCGATAAGTTCGGACCTGGTAAGTTTTCCCGTGTTGAGTCAAATTAAGCCGCAAGCTCCACTTCTTTTTTTTTTTTGTTGCATTTTGTTTATTCATTTATATATATAAATGTTTTGCCGCGTTACTTATTTATAAACAATAAACGATACAGAAACACGCATGAACAATTATAAAACGAATAAACATCTCCATTGCCGGCGGCCTTAACGACGGAGGCGTAGCCACCGACTGCAATGGCGTCCCTAGCTACATTTAGTAAGGGCACGCGCCCCGCCTGACTATACGTTAACACAACATTAAAATGAAGGACTTACATTTAAGCACCTAACATTAACGAAGCGGGCGTGCCCGCGGTTCGTCGGGTCTCCATTTTTCCTATCACTAACGATGAGTATGTACGCACACACATGCACACACATAAGTACGCAGACACTTTGACGCTTACGGTGGGACAGAACAAACATCCGCACAAAACGTAAACGAACAAGACGGACCTAACTCTCACCGTGCACGCGCACGCTCTCTCTCCCACTGCTGGTCGGGTACGAACGTCCGCACAAAGCGGAGGACGCAAAATGCCGAACGTACCCGAACCGAGCGCACGCGCGCTCTCTTTCACCCGACTGTGCGAGAACGAACGACCGCACAAAGCGGAGACGGCAAAATGCCGGTCTCGCCCGGTCGTGTTTTCGCACGCTCGCTGACTGGCCGATCGTTTCGGTCGTAACTGCTCCCACTCAACGCGTAGACGTATTTGTGGTCGCGATGGTGGCTTCTACGTCGGCCGACATTAAGCCGCGATGGCGATCCTGTCGCTCGTGGCGACGATGGCGTTCTCGCGCACGCCTGTTGGCCCGTCGTCGGGCTAGCTCCTCCTCCGTCGGCGGTGCTCTACTTCGGCGAGTTCGGCCCGAACGCAATGGCGGCAACGAACCAGCGCGTAATTGGGCACGGTATTCCCGCTGCCGTTGGTTCCGCCTTAGCCGACGATGAAGTAACACTTCGGCCGATGGCGGAACTCGTTCGGGCCGAATTGGGCGTTGCCTCTCCTGCTGCTGATGGGACGGGTGCTGTTGTTGGTCCATGTCCATTTCCCTGATGGCGGATGTCTGCCGTTGCCGGCGTCTTCGCCGTTGGCCAGCGTTTCTGGCTTCACGGCGGACCTGTTGCCGAACGCGTTCCGCCAGCTCATTGGCGGAAACGATCCCGCCAGCGATGGCCGCGTTTTCGGCAACCTGCTGCTCCAGTCACCTTTGCTGCAGGAAGCTGCAGATCCGCCGTGCTGCCGTGGCCGTTCGCTGCCAAGCCTCCGGGCTCGACAGCAGAAAATGCTACAGCTCATCGGGGGAAATGACGACGCCGTCCGCGTCCGTCAAGAACTGCACTCTTGTGTCGGCGAACCTCGGACAGTGGAACACCACGTGCTCTGCCGACTCTACGGTGTTGTCGGCGCAGAAGGGGCAGATCGGGGCAGAGGTGAAACCCATAGCATGTAGGTACTCCCGGAAGAAGCCATGTCCGGAGAGTACCTGGCTAAGGAAGAAATCAACCTCGCCGTGCTTCCTACCTACCCAGCCGGCAATATCCGGCAGCCCACGGTGAGCCCATCGTAGGAACCTGCTCGCGGTCGGATGAGCGGCATCCTGGTCCCACGATGTCTGCCACTGCCTGATGGTTGCCGAGTGCTCCAGCCGCTTGATCACCTCCTTGTCGATGAGCACCCGCCTCTGCAACGCCCGTTGATGCCTGGTATAGCACCGCACGATCTCGTCCACCTGCAGATGTAGCGGGACCAATCCAGCCAGCACTACCGCCGTGTCATAGCCGACAGTGCGGAAGGTCCTGGCGACACCTTTCGCCAAAGGTCGCTGCAGCTGCTCCAGTTTCCGCCTGGAGCTTCACCGCCTCCGCCCAGATGGGTGCCGCGTATCGCACAACCGAGTCCGCCACTGCTGCCAGCAGCCGACGTTTAGCCATCCTCGGTACGGCGTGGTTGGACATCACGCCGGTGGCCAGCTTCACCACACGGAGTGCCTTTGCGGTGGCCTTCTCGACGTGTGGCTTCCACGAGAGGTGGTCGTGAAGCATGACCGCGAGGTAGCGTATCGCCGGCTTCGAGCGGACCTCGACACCGTTGATCACCACGGGCACCGATGGGTGGCCCCGGCGCAGACTGGAGATGAGGACGATCTCCGTCTTTTCCGGGGCCAGCTGCAACCGATGTTGCTCCATCCAGGCGGCAATCGCTGCCACTGCTTCCTCCGCTACACCTGCCGCCTCCTCCGGTGTACACCCCTTGGCGAGTACTGCCAGGTCGTCCGCGAAGCCGATGACGGATGCACCTTCCGGCAGCTGCACTCCGAACACGCCGTCGTACAGGATATTCCACAGGGTGGGGCCCAGAATGGACCCCTGCAGAACACCTGCCGTTACTCGGCGTGTTACCGGACCGGAGCTGGTATCATACGTCAGCTCACGGTCGGAGAAGTACTCCTGCAGGATGCTGCGCAGTCCTTTGGTCTGCAGCGCCAGTGCTATGGCCTGCCAGTCTGCGGAATTGAACGCGTTACGGACGTCCAGAGCAACGACAAGCAGGCAGCGCTTGTCGCGTCTATTCGTTCGTCCGAAACTCATCGCAGATCTGGCGGCCTCCATCACCAGCCCAACCGCCTGAAGTGTCGACCGACCACGCCGAAAGCCGAACTGGTATTCGGAGAGGAGCGGCTCCGTCGGCATCTCGATGTGGTCGTTCAGGCGGTTAAGCAGTACTCGCTCGTACACCTTGCCGGGCGTGTCCAGCAACATCACCGGTCTCACCGATGACGGCTTGCCCGGGGGTTTTCCCAGTTTGGGAAGCAGCACCAGCTTCGCCTTCCTCCATTGCCGCGGGAAGCGGCCAGCATTCATCTGCTCCTGGAGGAGCCTCGCGAACGTCGTCGGATGCGCCCGGATGGCCGCCGAAAGGGCAGCGTTTCGCAGTCCATTCAGACCAGGCGCCTTCCGAGGATTCAGGCCAGCCGCGATGTGGAGCAACTCCTGCTCCGTCACTGGCCTGATATTGACGTCGTCCGGTTCGATGGGAGGCCAGGCAACAGGGGGGTGGTTCGGGCACAGTGCGTCCACAATGCGCTGCAGAACGGCCGGATCGCGTTCTTGTGCGACGCGGCTCCCTCCGAGCCGTCGCAGGAGCTCCCCCTGGCACCTACCCGTCTCGTCATCCTCCAGGTGTTGCAGAAACTCGTTATACCGGTCCCGCTTGCTGGCCCTCAGCTGTCAGCAGCTGGCGGGCCTCCTGGTGCCGTGCAGAAGCTGTTCTGCGGGCTGCCGTGTCGCTAGTCGGTACCCTGCTGTACCGTTCCCAAGCCAGGTGGCAGTTCTCCCGTAGCCGGCCAATCTCTGGTGTCCACCAGTACGCCGGTCGTCCTGTGTGGCCGACTGACGGGGAAATCTCCGTCATGGTTTCGCTGCACTCCCGGCTCAGGGTTCGGGTCAGGCCCTCAGGGTCCGTGGCCTCCTCCACGAAGTTGGCTGCCCGCAACGCGATGTCGAACAGCTCCCGGCTGAACTCCTTTGCCCGCCAGCGTCTGCCCGCTGCTCTCACTGCTGGTGCTGCTTCTACTCCCGCTGAACTCCGGCTCGTTACCGCCGGCCTTTCCCCCACCTCGAAGCGGATGTACCGGTGATCGCTGAATGTGTACGTTCCCAGCATCCTCCATTGCCTGTCGGGGTCCCCGACGAGGTCCTGCCTGCTGATGGTTGTGCTAGCGAAGGCGACGTCCACAATACTCGGGCGAGCGACGCCGTTCCCGAGGAAGGTGGCTTCCCTCCCCAGGTTCAGGACATCGAGCCCGAGACCCTCCGCCAGCTGTAGCAGTCCCTTCGTGTTAGTCCTGCTGCTGCCCCAGGCGCTATGCCAGGCGTTGAAGTCACCGGCAAGCAACACTCGGGGGCGTCCTGAGGCGAGCACCTCAATGCGTTGCAGCATCTCAACAAACTGGGGGACCCCGATGCTTGGCGACGCGTAGCACGCTATGATTGTGACGCCTGCCACGTCCGCCGCCACGATGCCGGGAAAACTCGAGCTCCAAATCCGCTGAACCGGGTGGGAGTATCCGCTCGCGACAATGGCCACCAGCCTGTCGCGGTCCACCACCACATCACCGTGACGTCCACCCGCTCCATCCGCATTGTGTGGAGAGCCAGGTCCTGCGCACTCCGACTCCTGTTGGTACTTACCTGAAGGACCTGGATATGGCTCCCCACAGGCATGCTTAGCGGCGGGGGGGAAGGTTCGCTCCCCTGCAGCCGTGCGCTGCAATTCGATGTGGTCCTCTACACCGAATGCAGCTAACCGCACTGCTGCAGCTGGCCGCCCGATGGCCAGGAGCTCCGCATCGGATGCAGCAGTTGCTGCGGTCGGGCCCGACGCAGTTCGCTGCCATGTGCCCCCTCTCCAGGCACCGGAAGCAACGGCGCTTTGCCGCCTCCAGCCTGGGGGCCTCCTCCAGCCGACACGAGGAGTAGTCTATAATAAGGCGATCTTTTTGGAGCAGGGCTTCCGCTTCCACTCACGGTAGCGGCACTCGAGCCCGCTTTGTAGCATCTGCCCGCTCCCAGATGCGTAGCGAGGCCACCGCTGGCTCCTTGGCGAGTGCCGCCCTCAGCGCCTCCCTGATCGTATCCTCCTCCGTGAGGTTGTGCTGGACATCCTCCAGGGCCGGGCTCGTCCGGATGGGTCTGTACATTTCCGCGAAGGAGACCCCCGGTGCTGGGACCACCAGAATGGCGTCTGGTCGTCGTCTTTTCGTCCGCCGGTTCGCCTGTGCGGGGCGTTTGCTCTTAGCTGCAGGTTGCGGCCGCTGCTGCTGCTGAGGTGCAGCTGAAGGCTGGGCCTTTTGCCGCTTCCCAACAACCTGCCATCCACCTACCACGGCGTGACGGTAGGATTGTTGCTGCTGCCGCCTGGTTTCCGGTGCCGGAAAGTCGTACGGCTGCTGCAGGGGCTGGGACCGCTGCCCGTGACCGCTCCTCGCCCTCGTCTGCTTTTCTTCCTCTTCGATATCTCTGCGCAGCTGCTCCTTTAATTCCAGCATGCGATGCTGGGCAGGACCCTGCGACTGGCGTGCCTCGGCTCTCTCCTTCTGCTTGGAGCGCCTGAGTGTCCTTTTGCTGGGTTTAGACTTGGAAGAGGCTTGGTTTCCCAAGCGCACGCCAGTCGCTGAATCCTCCAGCTACACGACGGTACGCACACCCGTACGATATATTTCGAGCTCCGCGCGGAGCCTCGCATTTTCCGCCTCGCTCTTTTGGTATAAAGAGGTAAGCTCCTCCAGCTTTTGCAAGATTAGCTCGTACCGACGCGCCTGTCGGTCCGACATTTCTGCAGCAGGAAAACTGGTCGACTGTGATGCGGCTGGTGCCAGCATCTCGGGAGACACGGATCTCCTAGGCGACGGCGTCGGGGCGGGGGCGGTTCGCTTCCGCGCTCCTTCGTCCGGCTCTTCCGGTGTCTCCGACGGCTCTCCTTCAACCGCACCGAAAGGGAGCGCTACGCTCGCACGCATTTACAGCACCACACACGCACTCTTCGTGGCCACACGCACCGGTGCACGACGCAATGTTTGTGTGCCAATAAACAACGTTTTTCCACTTTTTTCACAAAAAATCTTCACGGTGTTGGCGCAAAATATATGTTTGTACACGTTTCTAACAATTTTGCACCTTCACTTAGTAAGTTTTCTTCGTAAAAAACACTATGATCACAAGGAGCTCACGGAAGGCGTCCGCTTGCTTCCTTTGACAGTTCGCCTCTGCAAGCTCCACTTCTTTTTTTTTTTTTTATAAGCCACGTGTTTATTTATTACAAATCGATATTTTGTTGCGGTAAAACATATCATTTAACAATGTAACAGATACAAAACGCACATGAACAAATATTGGGTGACAAATAATAAATAAACAAACTCCGTTGCCGGTGGCCTTCCCGGCGAGGGCGTAGCCACCGGCGGCAATGGCGTTCCTCTCTACATAAAGTGAGGGCCCGCGCCCCGCCTAACTTTTCGACTACACGACACTTAATAAAAATGACGGACACGAACATAACTCCTAAACACAGACGAAGCGGGCGTGCCCGCAGTTCGCCATTTCTCCTTTTCACTGATGCTAACGCTTACATTATAAATGCATGGACGCACATGCATACAGTTATACACACAAAGACAGTCTCCCTATCACGATTGGACGGACATCCGCACAAAACGTAGACGACAAAATGACGCTTATAACACAAATGGAGTACTCGCACGCTATTGGTCGGGTACGAACGTACGCACAAAGCGGAGAACGCAAAATGCCGATCGTACCCGAGCCGAGCGCACGCGCGCTCTCTCTCGCCCGCCTGTGCGAGAACGAACGACCGCACAAAGCGGAGACGGCAAAATGCCGGTCTCGCCCGGTCGTTTCTCGCACGCTCTGTCACTGGCCGGTCGTTTCAGCCTAGACCGCTCCCACTCAGTGTTCATGGTAGCGATGGCGGCTTCGACGTCCGCCGACGTAAGAACACTATGGCGGTCCGCTCCCGTGGTTGGCCCATCGTCGGGCTTACTCCTCCTTTGGTTTCGACAGCGCATTCGGCCCGAACGCGATGGCGGCAATATACCGGCGCGTCATTGGACGCGGTATCCAATTGCCGCTGGTTCCGCCTTTGCCGACGACGAAAAAAGTATCGGCCGATGGCGGATCTCGTACGGGCCGAAACGGGCGTTGCCTCTCCGGCACTCCGCACTATCGATTTGCTCCTCTGCAGCCGTGCGCTGCAATGCGGTGCGGTCCTCCACACCGGATGCAGCTAACCGCACTGCTGCAGGTGGCCGCCCGATGGCCAGGTTCTCCGCATCGGATGCAGCAGTTGCTGCGGTCGGGTCCGACGCAGTTCGCCGCCAAATGCCCCCTCTCCAGGCACCGGAAGCAACGGCGCTTTGCCGCTTCCAGCATGGGGGCCTCCTCCAGCTGGCAAGAAGCGAAGTCGATGAGCAACCGCTTCTTGCTCAAGATGGCTTCTGCCTCGACTCGCGGTAGCCGTACGCGAGCCCGTTTCGTCGCGTCGGCCCTCTCCCACATCCGCAACGAGGCCACCGTTGGCTCCCTCGTGAGTGCCGCCCTCAGTGCTTCCCGGATGGTGTCCGCTTCGGTGAGGTTGTCAACGTTCTTTAGAAGCACCTCCGCCATCTCGGTAAGGACCTTGGCAGACCCAAGCTCCCCCAGCGTAAATTGGATGCGGCGACACAACGCCTCGGCATCCACGTCACGTGCCAGCTCCATCCTGAGGTTACCTTTCGGGGTCCTATTCCCAATGCGGATGTGCCTCTGGTCCTCCTGCAGGGCCGGGCTCGTCCGGATGGGCCTGTAGATCTCCGCGAAGGAGACCCCCGGTGCCGGAACCACCAAGATCGCATCTGGTCGTCGGCGTCGGGCCCGTCGGTTCGCCTGTGCAGGGCGTTGGCTCGGTGCGGCAGGTTTCGGCTGTTGCCGCTGCTGGGTTGCGGCTGAAGGCTGAGCCTTTTGCCGCTTCCCTGCCACCTGCCATCCGGATACCAGGGCGTCCCGGTACGTTTGTTCCTGCTGCCGACTGGTTTCCGGTGCCGGAAGGTCCCGCGGCTGCAGGGGTTGGGGTCGCTGCCCATGCCCGTCTCTCGTCTGTGCCTCGCATTGCAATTCCCGCCGCAGCTGCTCCTGCATCTCCAGCAGGCGATGCTGGGCAGGACACAGCGACTGGCGTGCTTCGGCTCTCTCTCGTTGTTTTGTGCGCCTAATCGTCCTTTGGCTGGGCCCGGATTTGGACTTGGTAGTCGCTTGGCTTCCCAAGCGCACGCCAGTCACTGAGTCCTCCAGCTGCTCTATCGTTCTCACGCCCGTGCGATAAATGTCCAGCTCATGGCGGAGTCTCGCGTTCTCCGCCTGGCTCTTCTCCCACAACACGGTCATCTCTTCCAGCTTCTGCAAGAGCTTCTCGAAGCGACTCGTGAAGTCCTCTGCAGGCGGTGATGGATCCGCTTCTCGTTCCACGGTTTCGATCTCTTCTACCGACGGCGATGCGGCTGGCGCCAGCATCTCGGGAGATACCGATCTCCGTGGTGACGGTGTGGGGGCGGGGGCGGGGGCGGTCCTCTCTCGCGCTTCCGCATCCGCCTCTCCTGATGTCCCTGGCGTTCCCCTCGGGGCTGGCGTGGGTGCTCCCGTTGCGCTGTACAGCGACGACAGCGTTCCCGGCGACAGGAGCTTCACCACTACTCGCGGCGACATTTTCATTTTTTTTGGTCTGACGGTTACGGTGGCCTCCGCATCCACCGACCCATCAGACCTGCTCTCCTCCTCTTGCATTTCTACCGCTGACCGGTTTGTTGCTCTGCCCAGCAAACACTAGGCTTCTGCGCCTAGCCGGTATGCGGTCCGCATTCGCCTTTATCGCAAAAGCTCAGTGCGGAGCTTTTGTGGTTTGTGTCCACGATCTGGCTTGTGCTAGTGCCCCATAGGTGGCGCTGGTGGCACTTAAGGGGAGAGCTCTCCCAGGACATCAACCGGAATGTCCGATCAGCTCTCCACTGTGCACTTGTCAGTCAATGTGCACGCAACATACCTCGCACGCACCAACCGACACTGACACACACTGCCCTTCTAAGTGCAGGTGCCCTTAGCACGTGTTTTGCACCGTCGTTTTTTCACCCTTTTTTGGTGCTGTTTTACACTGAATGTTTATTTTTTTTTTCGTTAACGTAATGATTTTCACAGCACTCTTTACTACTGTAAAGTTTTTTCACCCAACTGCAGGTGCGGGCTCCCTTTCCACCGCACCGAAAGGGAGCGCTTCGCACGCACGCACTCACCTCACCACACACGCACTATTCCGGTCACACGCGCCGAAGCGCGACGCAATGTTTGTGTGCCGTTTTTAACTAAATATTCACGGTTTTCGCCGGGTCTTCACTCAGCTGGCGTACAAACTGGTCAACTACACACTTTGCACGCACGTTTCACTGGTTGGAAGATCGTTTTCACTCAAATAAACTGTATTTTACCAGAAGCTCACGAAAGGCGTCCGCTCGCTTCGGTTGACAGTTCGCCTCTGCAAGCTCCACTTCTTGTGGTGCCCTTCCGTCAATTCCTTTAAGTTTCAACTTTGCAACCATACTTCCCCCGAAACCCGATTTTGGTTTCCCGGAAGCTACTGAGAGCACCGAATGTAGTAGCGTCTCCCAATTGCTGATTGGCATCGTTTACGGTTAGAACTAGGGCGGTATCTAATCGCCTTCGATCCTCTAACTTTCGTTCTTGATTAATGAAAGCATCCATGGCAAACGCTTTCGCTTCAGTTGGTCCTACGACGGTCTACGAATTTCACCTCTCGCGCCGTAATACCAATGCCCCCAACTACTTCTGTTAATCATTACCTCTGGGTCTATACAAAACCAACCAAAAGACTCAGACCGAGGTCATGTTCCATTATTCCATGCAAGATTATTCTCGGCCAACGCCAACCCTGGGCGGGTGTGGACGCTTTTGTACTAGCCTGCTTGAAGCACTCTAATTTGTTCAAGGTAAATGGGAGCTGCCCGGGCACCACGCACCGGCTCGGGACGTGCCCGACCGATCACGAGGTTGACGCCCAGGCACACCATTGTGAGTCGCAGCCGCGAGCTCGCGCACGAACGTATCCGGCGGGCGCCCGCGGCGGTCGCGTGTCTGGACGGGGAATCAATTTCGAACGTTTTAACCGCAACAACTTTAATATACGCTAGTGGAGCTGGAATTACCGCGGCTGCTAGCACCAGACTTGCCCTCCACTTGATCCTTATTGAAGGATTTATGCTCAATTCATTCCAATTATGGACCATCGTTAGAGAGGTCCATATTGTTATTTCTCGTCACTACCTCCCCGTGCCGGGATTGGGTAATTTACGCGCCTGCTGCCTTCCTTGGATGTGGTAGCCATTTCTCAGGCTCCCTCTCCGGAATCGAACCCTGATTCCCCGTTACCCGTCGCAACCATGGTAGTCCTCTACACTACCATCAATAGTTGATAGGGCAGACATTTGCAAGATCTGTCGTCGGTCAAGCGACCATACGATCGGCATCCTTATCCAGACTTCAACTCAAGCCGCCCGGAGGCGATTGGTTTTACTAATAAGTGCACCAGTTCCACCGCCCGCAAGCGGACAGCGGTCCCGGCATGTTGCATGTATTAGCTCTGGCTTTTCCACAGTTTTCCAAGTAACTGATGGGTGGATGATCTTGTGAATTATGGCTGTTGTACTGAGCCTTATGCGGTTTCACATTCATTTATGTTTGTACTTAGACATGCATGGCTTAACCTTTGAGACAAGCGTATATTACTGGTAGGATCAACCAGAATTCGTCTTCGTCAATTGCTTGTTCGATATTATTTGTCTACCAGGGCACCAGTCCCCGCAGACTCTCTTTCTACGTTCATCAGGTGACACAATCTTTGTTGTGACCACTCTCATTGACCTGCGGCAGTACACCGACTCCACAGCGCCAATAACCACACGAGCAAAGGTTGTTGAGGAGGATGTCAGATTATCGATGTACATCGTACACCAACATTTGACGTACCGAGGCATTACACCCCGCACGTCCCCAACAGGACCTATCAAGGCTCGCATACGACCTGCGACTTACTGCGGCTCCCTGAAGGTCCCCGTAGGACTACCATCACCATTTAAGGTGTAGTTGACTTGTAAGGGCACGGTGGTCCCCACAAGTCCCCGATTATTCGGAGATATTGTCCTACGATTGTTTCTGACTACTTTTGCTCCCCGCAGATCCCCGTAGGACTACCATCACCATTTAAGGTGTAGTTGACTTGTAAGGGCACGGTGGTCCCCACAAGTCCCCGATTATTCGAAGAGATTGTCCTACGAGTTTTTGTGACCCTTGGGTTCCCGAACTTTGCTACGATGGTTCTGCCTCCAGAGGAGGCTTATGAACACTTCGTATCATTTCTTGCACCGAACCATGGGATCGCGAGATTGCTCCCGGATCCCTAATCACCTTACATTTTCGTTTCGTTTCCGTACACTACGATGAGCTAATTCAATTTGTTTGTTCGTCTGGCGAACGTTTTATTGCGGAATAACCGCGGTACTTCCAGCCGGGTATGGCTGCCGTACGACCTACAGGATAGATCATCGAACCACTTTTTGTGCATATTGTCCGTCGAGGGTATCACCTCGATACCCCCAACAGACCTTTGGACACAACTTCACTACTCCTTGGAGCAGCAGTCAGGGAACCATTTAGTAGGCACTGCCGATTATGGAACCCTTTTCGTACTTTGGACACCTCCTATAACTTGTATGGCGACTATGGGGACTTTCATTTCGTACTCAGTTGGTACCCCTATTTATCGAGGGTATCGCTGTGATACCCCCAACAGACCTCTGGACACAGTCTTACTACTCCTTGGAGCAGCCATCAGAGAACCATATAGTAGGAACAGCCGAATATGGAACCCTTTTCGTTCTTTGGACACCTCCTTTAACTTCTATGGCGACTATGGGGACCTTCATTTCGTACTCAGTTGGTACCCCTATTCATAGAGGGTTTCGCTGTGATACCCCCAAAAGACCTTTGGACACCGTCTTGTTACTCCTTGGAGCAGTCATCAGAGAACCATATAGTTGGAACAGCCGAATATGGAACCCTTTTCGTTCTTTGGACACCTCCTATAACTTGTATGGCGACTATGGGGACCTTCTTTTCGTACTCAGTTGGTACCCCTATTCATCGAGGGTATCGTTTTGATACCCCTTACAGACCTTTGGACACAGTCTTACTACTCCTTGGAGCAGTCATCAGCGAACCAAATAGAAGGATCAGCCGATTATGGAACCCTTTTCGTTCTTTGGACACCTTCCATAACTTGTATGGCGACTATGGGGACCTTCTTTTCTTACTCAGTTGGTACCCCTATTCATCGAGGGTATCGTTTTGTTACCCTAACTCCTCCTTGGAGCAGCCATCAGAGAACCATATAGTAGGAACAGCCGAATATGGAACCCTTTTCGTTCTTTAGACACCTCCTATAACTTGTATGGCGACTATGGGGACCTTCATATCGTACTCAGTTGGTACCCATATTCATCGAGGGTATCGCTTTGAAACCCTCAATAGACCTTTGGACACAGTCTTACTACTCCTTGGAGCAGCCATCAGAGAACCATATAGTAGGAACAGCCGAATATGGAACCCTTTTCGTTCTTTGGACACCTCCTATAACTTGTATGGCGACTATGGGGACCTTCATTTCGTACTCAGTTGGTACCCATATTCATCGAGGGTATCGCTTTGATACCCCCAACAGACCTTTGGACACAGTCTTACTACTCCTTGGAGCAGCCATCAGAGATTCATTTAATAGGAACAGCCGAATATGGAACCCTTTTCGTTCTTTGGACACCTCCTATAACTTGTATGGCGACTATGGGGATCTTCTTTTCTTACTCAGTTGGTACCCCTATTCATCGAGGGTATCGCTGTGATACCCTCAACAGACCTCTGGACACAGTCTTACTTCTCCTTGGAGCAGCCATCAGAGAACCATATAGTAGGAACAGCCGAATATGGAACCCGTTTCGTTCTTTGGACACCTCCTATAACTTGTATGGCGACTATGGGGACCTTCATATCGTACTTAGTTGGTACCCCTATTCATCGAGGGTATCGCTGTGATACCCCCAACAGACCTTTGGACATCGTCTTACTACTCCTTAGAGCAGTCATCAGAGAACCATATAGTAGGAACAGCCGATTATGGAACCCTTTTCGTTCTTTGGACACCTCCTACAACTTGTATGGCGACTATGGGGACCTTCATTTCGTACTGAAATGGTACCCCTATTCATCGAGGGTATCGCTTTGATACCCCAAACAGACCTTTGGACAAAGCCTGACTCCTCCTTGCAGCAGCCATCAGAGAACCATTTAGTAGGAACAGCCGAATATGGAACCCTTTTCGTTCCTTGGACACCTCCTATAACTTGTATGGCGACTATGGGGACCTTCATTTCGTACTCAGTTGGTACCCCTATTCATAGAGGGTTTCGCTGTGATACCCCCAACAGACCTTTGGACACAGTCTTACTACTCCTTGGAGCAGCCATCAGAGATCCATTTAATAGGAACAGCCGAATATGGAACCCGTTTCGTTCTTTGGACACCTCCTATAACTTGTATGGCGACTATGGGGACCTTCATTTCGTACTCAGTTGGTACCCCTATTCATCGAGGGTATCGCTTTGATACCCCCAACAGACCTTTGGACATCGTCTTACTACTCCTTAGAGCAGCCATCAGAGAACCATATAGTAGGAACAGCCGAATATGGAACCCTTTTCGTTCTTTGGACACCTCCTACAACTTGTATGGCGACTATGGGGACCTTCATATCGTACTCAGTTGGTACCCCTATTCATCGAGGGTATCGTTTTGATACCCCCAACAGACCTTTGGACACAGTCTTACTATTCCTTGGAGCAGCCATCAAAGAACCATATAGTAGGAACAGTCGAATATGGAACCCTTTTCGTTCTTTGGACACCTCCTATAACTTGTATGGCGACTATGGGGACCTTCTTTTCGTACTCAGTTGGTACCCCTATTCATCGAGGGTATCGCTGTGATACCCCCAACAGACCTCTGGACACAGTCTTACTACTCCTTGGAGCAGCCATCAGAGAACCATATAGTAGGAACAGCCGAATATGGAACCCTTTTCGTTCTTTGGACACCTCCTATAACTTGTATGGCGACTATGGGGACCTTCTTTTCGTACTCAGTTGGTACCCCTATTCATCGAGGGTATCGCTGTGATACCCCCAACAGACCTCGGACACAGTCTTACTACTCCTTGGAGCAGTCATCAGAGACCCATATAGTAGGAACAGCCGAATATGGAACCCTTTTCGTTCTTTGGACACCTCCTATAACTTGTATGGCGACTATGGGGACCTTCTTTTCGTACTCAGTTGGTACCCCTATTCATCGAGGGAATCGCTGTGATACCCCCAACAGACCTCTGGACACAGTCTTACTACTCCTTGGAGCAGCCATCAGAGAACCATATAGTAGGAACAGCCGAATATGGAACCCTTTTCGTTCTTTGGACACCTCCTATAACTTGTATGGCGACTATAGGGACCTTCACGTCGTACTCAGTTGGTACCCCTATTCATCGAGGGTATCGCTTTGATACCCCCAACAGACCTTTGAACACAGTCTTACTACTCCTTGGAGCAGCCATCAAAGAACCATATAGTAGGAACAGCCGAATATGGAACCCTTTTCGTTCTTTGGACACCTCCTATAACTTGTATGGCGACTATGGGGACCTTCTTTTCGTACTCAGTTGATACCCCTATTCATCGAGGGTATCGTTTTGATACCCTTACTTCTCCTTGGAGCAGCCATCAGAGAACCATATAGTAGGAACAGCCGAATATGGAACCCTTTTCGTTCTTTGGACACCTCCTATAACTTGTATGGCGACTATGGGGACCTTCATATCGTACTCAGTTGGTACCCCTATTTATCGAGAGTATCGCTGTGATACCCCCAACAGACCTCTGGACACAGTCTTACTACTCCTTGGAGCAGTCATCAGCGAACCAAATAGAAGGATCAGCCGATTATGGAACCCTTTTCGTTCTTTGGACACCTCCTATAACTTGTATGGCGACTATGGGGACCTTCTTTTCTTACTCAGTTGGTACCCCTATTCATCGAGGGTATCGCTTTGATACCCCCAACAGACCTTTGGACACAGCCTTACTATTCCTTGGAGCAGCCATCAGGGAACCATATAGTAGGAACTTCCGAATATGGAACCCTTTTCGTACTTTGGTCACCTCCTTTAACTTATATGGCGACTATGGGGACCTTCTTTTCGTACTCAGATGGTACCCCTATTCATCGAGGGTATCGCTTTGATACCCCCAACAGACCTTTGGACACAGTCTTACTTCTCCTTGGAGCAGCCATCAGAGAACCATATAGTAGGAGCAGCCGAATATGGAAGCCTTTTCGTTCTTTGGACACCTCCTATAACTTGTATGGCGACTATGGGGACCTTCTTTTCGTACTCAGTTGGTACCCCTATTCATCGAGGGTATCGTTTTGATACCCCCAACAGACCTTTGGACAAAGCCTGACTACCCCTCGGAGCAGCCATCAGAGATCCATTTAGTAGGAACAGCCGATTATGGAACCCTTTTCGTTCTTTGGACACCTCCTATAACTTGTATGGCGACTATGGGGACCTTCATTTCGTACTCAGTTGGTACCCCTATTCATCGAGGGTATCGTTTTGATACCCCTAACAGACCTTTGGACACCGTCTTACTACTCCTTTGAGCAGCCATCAGGGATGCACATAGTAGGAACAGCCGATTATGGAACCCTTTTCGTTCTTTGGACACCTCCTACAACTTGTATGGCGACTATGGGGACCTTCATTTCGTACTCAGTTGGTACCCCTATTCATCGAGGGTATCGTTTTGATACCCCCAACAGACCTTTGGACACAGTCCTTCTATTCCTTGGATTAGTCATCAGGGAACCATACAGTACGAACAGCCGATTATGGAACCCTTTTCGTTCTTTGGACACCTCCTACAACTTGTATGGCGACTATGGGGACCTTCATTTCGTACTCAGTTGGTACCCCTATTCATCGAGGGTATCGTTTTGATACCTCCAACAGACCTTTGGACAAAGTGTAACTACACCTTGGGCAGCCAGCAGGGTGTAATACAGTAGGAACAGCCGATTATGGAACCCTTTTCGTTCTTTGGACACCTCCTACAACTTATATGGCGACTATGGGGACCTTCATTTCGTACTCAGTTGGTACCCCTATTCATCGAGGGTATTGTTTTGATACTCCTTACTGACCTTTGGACACAGTCTTACTACTCCTTGGAGCAGTCATCAAAGAACCATACAGTAGGAACAGCCGATTATGGAACCATTTTCGTTCTTTGGACACCTCGTATAACTTGTATGGCGACTATGGGGACCTTCTTTTCGTACTCAGTTGGTACCCCTATTCATCGAGGGTATCGCTTTGATACCCCCAACAGACCTTTGGACACAGTCCTTCTATTCCTTGGATTAGTCATCAGGGAACCATACAGTACGAACAGCCGAATATGGAACCCTTTTCGTTCTTTGGACACCTCCTACAACTTGTATGGCGACTATGGGGACCTTCATTTCGTACTCAGTTGGTACCCCTATTCATCGAGGGTATTGTTTTGATACCCCTTACAGACCTTTGGACACCGTCTTACTCTTCCTTAAAGCAGTCAACAAAGAACCATACAGTAGGAACAGCCGATTATGGAACCATTTTCGTTCTTTGGACACCTCGTATAACTTGTATGGCGACTATGGGGACCTTCATTTCGTACTCAGTTGGTACCCCCATTCATCGAGGGTATCGCTTTGATACCCCCAACAGACCTTTGGACACAGCCTTACTACTCTTTGGAGCAGTCATCAAAGAACCATATAGTAGGAACAGCCGATTATGGAACCCTTTTCGTTCTTTGGACACCTCCTATAACTTGTATGGCGACTTCGGGGACCTTCATTTCGTACTCAGTTGGTACCCCCATTCATCGAGGGTATCGCTTTGATACCCCCAACAGACCTTTGGACACAGCCTTACTACTCTTTGGAGCAGTCATCAGAGAACCATATAGTAGGAACAGCCGATTATGGAACCCTTTTCGTTCTTTGGACACCTCCTATAACTTGTATGGCGACTATGGGGACCTTCATTTCGTACTCAGTTGGTACCCCTATTCATCGAGGGTATCGCTTTGATACCCCCAACAGATCTTTGGACACAGCCTTACTACTCTTTGGAGCAGTCATCAAAGAACCATATAGTAGAAACAGTCGAATATGGAACCCTTTTCGTTCTTTGGACACCTCCTTCAACTTGTTTGGCGACTATGGGGACCTTCATTTCGTACTGAGTTGGTACCCCTATTCATCGAGGGTATCGTTTTGATACCCCCAACAGACCTTTGGACACCGTCTTTTTACTCCTTGGAGCAGTCATCAAAGAACCAAATAGTAGGAACAGCCGATTATGGAACCCTTTTCGTTCTTTGGACACCTCCTACAACTTGTATGGCGACTATGGGGACCTTCATTTCGTACTCAGTTGGGACCCCTATTCATCGAGGGTATCGCTTTGATACCCCCAACAGACCTTTGGACACAGTCTTACTACTCCTTGGAGCAGTCATCAAAGAACCAAATAGTAGGAACAGCTGAATATGGAACCCTTTTCGTTCTTTGGACACCTCCTTCAACTTGTTTGGCGACTATGGGTACCTTCATTTCGTACTCAGTTGGTACCCCTATTCATCGAGGATATCGTTTTGATATCCCTTACAGACCTTTGGACACAGTCTTACTGCTCCTTGGAGCAGCCATCAGGGAACCATACAGTAGGAACAGCCGATTATGGAACCCTTTTCGTTCTTTGGACTTCTCCTTCAACTTGTTTGGCGACTATGGGGACCTTCATTTCGTACTCAGTTGGTACCCCTATTCATCGAGGGTATCGTTTTGATAACCTCAACAGACCATTGGACACAGTCTTACTACTCCTAGGAGAAGCCATCAGGGAACCATACAGTAGGAACAGCCGATTATGGAACCCTTTTCGTTCTTTGGAAACCTCCTACAACTTGTATGGCGACTATGGGGACCTTCATGTCGTACTCAGTTGGTACCCCTATTCATCGAGGGTATCGCTTTGATACCCCTTACCGACCTTTGGACACAGTCTTACTACTACTTAGAGCAGTCATCAGAGAACCATATAGTAGGAACAGCCAACTATGGAACCATTTTCGTACTTTAGACACCTCCTATTACTTGTATGGCGACCATGGGGACCTTCATGTCGTACTCAGTTGGTACCCCTATTCATCGAGGGTATTGCTTTGATATCCCTTACAGACCTTTGGACACCGTCTTACTACGCCTTGGAGCAGTCATCAGAGAACCATATAGTAGGAACAGCCGATTATGGAACCCTTTTCGTTCTTTGGACACTTCCTACAACTTGTATGGCGACTTCGGGGACCTTCATTTCGTACTCAGTTGGTACCCCTATTCATCGAGGGTATCGTTTTGATACCCTCAACACACCATTGGACACAGTCTTACTACTCCTAGGAGCATCCATCAGGGAACCATACAGTAGGAACAGCCGATTATGGAACCCTTTTCGTTCTTTGGACACCTCCTACAACTTGTATGGCGACTATGGAGACCTTCATTTCGTACTCAGTTGGTACCCCTATTCATCGAGGGTATCGCTGTGATACCCCCAACAGACCTTTGGACACAGTCTTACTACTCCTTGGAGCAGTCATCAAAGAACCAAATAGTAGGAACAGCCGAATATGGAACCATTTTCGTTCTTTGGACACCTCCTATAACTTGTATGGCGACTATGGGGACCTTCATTTCGTACTCAGTTGGTACCCCTATTCATCGAGGGTATCGCTATGATACCCTCAACAGACCTTTGCACTGTGTCTAACTACTCCTTAGAGCAGTCATCAGAGAACCAAATAGTAGGAACAGCCGATTATGGAACCCATTTCGTTCTTTGGACACCTCCTATAACTTGTATGGCGACTATGGGGACCTTCATTTCGTACTCAGTTGGTACCCCTATTCATCGAAGGTATCGTTCTGATACCCCTAACAGACTTTGGACACAGTCTTTCTACTCCTTAGAGCAGCCATCAGGGAACCATACAGTAGGAACAGCCGAATATGGAACCCTTTTCGTTCTTTGGACACCTCCTACAACTTGTATGGCGACTATGGGGACCTTCATTTCGTACTCAGTTGGTACCCCTATTCATCGAGGGTATCGTTTTGATACCCCCAACAGACCTTTGGACACAGTCTTACTACTCCTTGGAGCAGCCATCAGGGAACCATACAGTAGGAACAGCCGATTATGGAACCCTTTTCGTTCTTTGGACACCTCCTATAACTTGTATGGCGACTATGGAGACCTTCATTATCGTACTCAGTTGGTACCCCTATTCATCGAGGGTATCGTTGTGTATCCCCCAACAGACCTTTGGACACAGTCTTACTTCTCCTTGGAGCAGTCATCAACGAACCATATAGTAGGAACAGCCGAATATGGAACCCATTTCGTTTTTTGGATACCTGCTTTAACTTGTATGGCGACTATGGGGACCTTCATTTCGTACTCAGTTGGTACCCCTATTAATCGAAGGTATCGTTCTGATACCCCCAACAGACTTTGGACACAGTCTTTCTACTCCTTAGAGCAGTCATCAGGGAACCATATAGTAGGAACAGCCGAATATGGAACCCTTTTCGTTCTTTGGACACCTCCTATAACTTGTATGGCGACTATGGGGACCTTCATTTCGTACTCAGTTGGTACCCCTATTCATCGAGGGTATCGTTTTGATACCCCCAACAGACCTTTGGACACAGTCTTACTACTCCTTAGAGCAGCCATCAGGGAACCATACAGTAGGAACAGCCGATTATGGAACCCTTTTCGTTCTTTGGACACCTCCTATAACTTGTATGGCGACTATGGAGACCTTCATTTCGTACTCAGTTGGTACCCCTATTCATCGAGGGTATCGCTGTGATACCCCCAACAGACCTTTGGACACAGTCTTACTACTCCTTGGAGCAGTCATCAAAGAACCAAATAGTAGGAACAGCCGAATATGGAACCATTGTCGTTCTTTGGACACCTCCTATAACTTGTATGGTGACTATGGGGACCTTCATTTCGTACTCAGTTGGTACCCCTATTCATCGAGGGTATCGCTATGATACAATCAACAGACCTTTGCACTGTGTCTCACTACTCCTTAGAGCAGTCATCAGAGAACCAAATAGTAGGAACAGCCGATTATGGAACCCATTTCGTTCTTTGGACACCTCCTATAACTTGTATGGCGACTTTGGGGACCTTCATTTCGTACTCAGTTGGTACCCCTATTCATCGAGGGTATCGTTTTGATACCCCCAACAGACCTTTGGACACAGTCTTACTACTCCTTGGAGCAGCCATCAGGGAACCATACAGTAGGAACAGCCGATTATGGAACCCTTTTGGTTCTTTGGACACCTCCTATAACTTGTATGGCGACTATGGGGACCTTCATTTCGTACTCAGTTGGTACCCCTATTCATCGAGGGTATCGCTGTGATACCCCCAACAGACCTTTGCACTGTGTCTCACTACTCCTTAGAGCAGTCATCAGAGAACCAAATAGTAGGAACAGCCGATTATGGAACCCATTTCGTTCTTTGGACACCTCCTATAACTTGTATGGTGACTATGGGGACCTTCATTTCGTACTCAGTTGGTACCCCTATTCATCGAGGGTATCGCTGTGATACCCCCAACAGACCTTTGGACACAGTCTTACTGCTCCTTGGAGCAGCCAGCATGGAACCATACAGTAGGAACAGCCGAATATGGAACCCTTTTCGTTCTTTGGACACCTCCTATAACTTGTATGGCGACTATGGGGACCTTCATTTCGTACTCAGTTGGTACCCCTATTCATCGAGGGTATCGCTTTGATACCCCCAACAGACCTTTGGACACAGTCTTACTACTCCTTGGAGCAGTCATCAAAGAACCAAATAGTAGGAACAGCCGAATATGGAACCCTTTTCGTTCTTTGGACACCTCCTATAACTTGTATGGTGACTATGGGGACCTTCATTTCGTACTCAGTTGGTACCCCTATTCATCGAGGGTATCGCTGTGATACCCCCAACAGACCTTTGCACTGTGTCTCACTACTCCTTAGAGCAGTCATCAGAGAACCAAATAGTAGGAACAGCCGATTATGGAACCCATTTCGTTCTTTGGACACCTCCTATAACTTGTATGGTGACTATGGGGACCTTCATTTCGTACTCAGTTGGTACCCCTATTCATCGAGGGTATCGCTGTGATACCCCCAACAGACCTTTGGACACAGTCTTACTGCTCCTTGGAGCAGCCAGCATGGAACCATACAGTAGGAACAGCCGAATATGGAACCCTTTTCGTTCTTTGGACACCTCCTATAACTTGTATGGCGACTATGGGGACCTTCATTTCGTACTCAGTTGGTACCCCTAATCATCGAGGGTATCGCTTTGATACCCCTTACAGACCTTTGGACACAGTCTTACTACTTCTTACAGCAGTCATCAGAGAAACATATAGTAGGAACAGCCGATTATGGAACCCATTTCGTTCTTTGGACACCTCCTATAACTTGTATGGCGACTATGGGGACCTTCATTTCGTACTCAGTTGGTACCCCTATTCATCGAGGGTATCGCTGTGATACCCCCAACAGACCTTTGGACACAGTCTTACTACTCCTTGGAGCAGTCATCAAAGAACCAAATAGTAGGAACAGCCGAATATGGAACCCTTTTCGTTCTTTGGACACCTTCAACAACTTGTATGGCGACTTTGGGGACCTTCATTTCGTACTCAGTTGGTACCCCTATTCATCGAGGGTATCGTTTTGATACTCCTTACTGACCTTTGGACACAGTCTTACTACTCCTTGGAGCAGTCATCAAAGAACCATACAGTAGGAACAGCCGATTATGGAACCATTTTCGTTCTTTGGACACCTCCTACAACTTGTATGGCGACAATGGGGACGTTCATTCCGTACTCAGTTGGTACCCCTATTCATCGAGGCTATCGCTTTGTGTTCGAATTACGAAAATGTTTATAGGGTAGAAATGAATCATGATGAATTTGTAATGAACTCTAATTAATGCATAAGAATAAAGGACAATTGAATTCACACTCGCAAAGAAACCAGACGTATTACATCTATCGCTCTACAATCACGATATCACAACCAGTAAAATCTCTACATTTTGGTCCTTCGAACCGGATCGTGTGTCGTGACTTGTATCCTTGTACAATAGTGAATTAGGGCACTACGTGTTACCAATTCTCATCCAGTTTTGTGCAAGCCAGTTCCGGTTGTACTAGGCTTACGGTGTAGTACAATCATCGCCCCGCTATCAAGGGCACGAACATTGAGTATCCTACTCTACTGTAAAATTCACGATACCCATCCATCGTGAATTCCTTTCGAATCATCGCGTCTGTTCGTTTCAACATCCGTGTGTGGTCACTCTGCATCAAGAGATCGAAACATTCCCACGGAGTGTGCATGTATGTATATGCGTGTGAGTGTAACTTTCGTACATCGTTAGTGCTGTGCTCAGTGATAGAACAATATTGTGAACAATCATTATCACGGACCTTCCTGCCAGCCGATTACTAGTGTGTTTTTGTGTCATCCGTGCTCGCGTGTGAAAGTGAACCGCGTTCCGTCAACCCAGACTTCCGTGAACAATCGTCCTTCTCATCCGCTTTATATTTCGATAATTGTGTTAGTGGAAGCGTCGCTTTATCCAAGCTTCGGTCGACAACCTCATCACCATCGCGCGCCTATTTCATAGCGTCATCTCACCACCATCTTGTAAAGTAAAGGTGTTGTTACTACTGCAACCGTGCTAAGTGAATCGCGTACTTGGACTTGCGTACAATTTTGCATACAACAAAGCTTTCAGTGCGTATCGAGTGCGAAATATTTCATATTTCACTATGGATAAAAAAATTAAAAATGTGCTGTTGAAGAAAAGGCAATCCGAAGCATATATTGCGCGATTAGAGGATTTTATGTCGAGGTACGATGAAAATCAAGTCGATGAGTTGTCCACATGCCTAGAACAGTTGGACTCACATCATAATAGTTTCATAAACGCGATCGGGAAACTAGAGGAACTAGATGACAAAGAAGATACTATTGAAGCGTGCATCAACGATAGGTGTGATATGGACGAACGTTATAGAAAGTTGCGTGGTTTCTTCCTCAAACATAAACCAATGGAGAACCATACAGTGAACAATTCATTGCTGCTTTCGAGCACCGCAGCTCTAAACAGCTCAAGCACAGTGAACATTCGTCTTCCCAAAGTCGAGCTACCGACTTTCGACGGTGATGATACAAAGTGGTTGACTTTCAGAGATCGATTTGTTGCTATGATCGATTCTTCGCCCGAAATCCCACCGATCATGAAGCTGCAGTACTTGCTCGGTACCTTGAAAGGTGATGCTGCTCGGCCGTTCGAGCACACATCGTTGACGGCTGACAACTATGCCGTAACGTGGAAGATGCTTCTGAAACGATACGACAACAAACGCATGTTGTGTCGCGAGTACTACCGGAGACTACATTTCCTTCCATCGGTGGACGGAACCAACGTGGATGACCTGGCCTCACTCGTGGACGAATTCACGAGAAACGTGAATGGACTTCGGAAACTGGATCAACCCGTGGATTCTTGGGACGTGCCGCTGATAAACATCTTGTTCTTAAAACTGGACTCCGAATCACTATGGGCTTGGGAACGACACTCGTCAACGTCGCCTCAAGATAAGTATTCGGAACTAATCAGTTTTTTACAGGACAGAGTTCGCATTCTACGATCAACACTCAACCTGGAAAGGAGCAAGGAGCTGGTTGCGATCACGGTGGCCGGGGTGAAACACAAGTCGAGTGCCGTGGTCAAAGGAACTACATCATCCCCATCACATCGTCGTTCGCAATCCTATGCTGTGACCACAGGGCGTGAGAAGACAGTCGCAGTGAAACCAACATCGTGTTCATTGGGTTGCTCGGACCGACACCCACTGCGCACGTGCCCAGCATTCGATAGAAAGTCGGTGAAGGATCGTCGGGACATCGTGGCAAAGCTGCAGTTGTGTTTCAACTGCCTGTCAATGGATCATCAGGTTCCTGAGTGCAATTCAAAATATTCGTGTCGGTTTTGCAACGCGCGTCACCATACACTGCTGCATATTACATCACCAGCACCAACAACCACACCTTTCGGTCAACCGAATTTTCCGGCAAAAATCAGCATGTCAGCACAATCAGATGAGGTCCAGGAAGGCGACATGGTATTACTAGAAACCGCCATAATCACCATTGTAGACGACCATGGCCAGCAAATCAAAGCACGAGCGCTGCTAGACTCCGGATCTACTTCAAACTTCATCACGGAGTCATTGGCTAAACGTCTGCAAACGCCGCAGAAAAGGGTCAACATCGTCATCACTGGCATTGGGCAAGCAGTACAGCAAGTTAAAAACTCTATCGTGGCTACTATTGAATCTCAAAATCAAGAATTCAGCACTAAAATGGAATTCTTTATTTTAAGGGCACCCACATCAGACATTCCTTCGGCTCCAATTGATGTTTCTTCATGGCAGGTTCCTGACGTTACACTGGCTGATCCAAATTACCACACTCCAAGCCAGATCGATGTGGTAATTGGTGGGGAGGCCTTCTGGGAACTGCATACAGGCCGCAAACGAGCACTTGGTCCAGGCAAACCATGGCTTATGGAAACACCGTTTGGCTGGGTGGTTGCCGGAAATGCAACGCACAAGAAAACACCATCCAATAAGACTGCGTTATTGAGTGCCGCCATCGTATCAGAACCACTCGAAGCCATGATACAACGTTTTTGGGAGCTAGAAACTGTTGATGACGGACCAGCATTCTCAGTACAGGAAAATTACTGTGAGGAATACTACACATCAACAGTAAATCGAGAACCTTCGGGCAGGTACGTGGTCAGACTCCCCCGAAATGTTACTAACGGTGCAACCCTGGGTGCTTCACGAGAAATTGCGGATCGGCGCTTGCTGAGCGTAGAACGTCGATTGAGATCCAATCCTGAAATGGCGAAAGCTTACAGTGCATTCATGGAAGCATACGAAAACCTCGGTCACATGAAGAAGCTTCCCGAGCCTGTAGATGATACAATCGAACATTGTTACATACCGCACCACGCTGTCGTCAAAGATTCCAGTACCACTACCAAGGTTAGGGTAGTGTTTGATGCATCATGCAAGACCTCGTCCGGCTACTCCCTCAATGACACATTACTAGTAGGCCCGATTGTCCAAGAAGATCTGTTTTCCATCATCCTGAGATTCCGTACACATGCCATAGCTATAGCCGCTGATATCGAAAAAATGTATCGCCAAATACTACATCACCCCGAAGATCGAAGTTTGCTACGCATACGATACAGAAAATCCACCACAGACCCAATCTCTACTTATGAACTGGCTACAGTAACGTATGGTACAGCATCAGCACCCTTTTTAGCCACCAGAACACTTCAACAAATTGCACGTGATCATCAGCAGAGCTTTCCTGATGCGGTCGATCCTGTTCTGCACGATTTCTATGTCGATGATCTTCTATCTGGAGCAAGCAATATCGCAGATGTGGTAAAAAAGTAACTCAGATAACTGCAATGCTGAATTCAGCAGGAATGGTGCTTAGAAAATGGGTATCAAACTGTCCAGAAGCATTAGAAGGCATTCCTGCAGAAAATATAGCAATACAATCCGTTCACGAGCTAGAAGATCACTCCGTCTCAACATTAGGCTTGGTTTGGGAACCAAGAAACGACGCATTTCGGTTTCAAGTAGATTTACCACCTCCACCAATGTCGTTAACCAAGCGCCAAGCATTATCATTCATCGCGAAGATCTTCGATCCACTCGGGCTACTGGGGCCCACCATAATCATTTCAAAAATGTTTATGCAACGTCTATGGACTCTGAAGAGGAACGGAACGGCGTTAGATTGGGATAGCAAGCTGCCACCACAGCTTCAGGAGGAGTGGAATCAATACCATCAAGGAATATTCCGATTGCGAGAGGTCCGAGTACCTCGATTCGTCTCACTGGTGCAAGCACGTAGCGTTCAACTACACATGTTTGCAGACGCATCACAGTCAGCTTATGGAACATGCGGGTACATTCGTGCAGAAACGAAGGAGTATGTTTCAGTACAACTAATAACGGCAAAATCTAAAGTCGTATCGTTGACAAATACGCATTCAATAGCAAGATTGGAACTTTGTGCCGCAAGGTTAGCCACACAACTCTACAAGAAGATCATCAACGCAACGAGATTCAACATCAAGGTGTATTTCTGGACTGATTCCACCACGGTACTATACTGGTTGCAATCACTGCCGAGTCGCTGGAAACCGTTCGTGGCTAATCGTGTTGCACAGATTCAACGGGACACCGACGGTATGAGCTGGAAGCACGTCCCTGGAAGGGACAATCCTGCAGACGATATCTCACGTGGTGTAAAAGCTGAGGATCTGATCAATCGACACCGGTGGTGGAACGGGCCACATTGGTTGGCACAAAATGAAAGCAATTGGCCAACGTTTATTCCGTCTAACGATGAAGGTGAATTAGCAGATGAAGAGCGGAAGGCTGCTCAACCCATCACTTGCACCACTATCGCACGAGCCTTCTCCAACACACTCTTCGCTAGGTATTCAAGTTACCACAAACTTCGCCGTGTGGTAGCATACATATTCAAATACGTGCGGTGCCTGAGAACCAAGGCATATTCTTCACAACATCCAAAGGGGTGTCGTGCCGAAAACAAACGAGATGTAGCTGATACAGATATCGTCCAAGCAACCATCACAACTGAAGATCTTCATCAAGCCGAAATCGCCCTATGTAAACTCGCCCAACAAGATACGTTCGACGACGAAATCCACGCCTTAACAACAGGAAGACAGGTATCCCGAGCATCAAGACTGAAGTGGCTGAGACCATATTTGGACGAAACAGGAGTGCTTCGGGTTGGTGGCCGGCTAGGCAACATGACAGCATCGCATTCGGTTAAACATCCCATCGTGCTAACTGCCGCCCATCCTATGGCAGTTCTCTTAGCAACAGCATATCACCTCCGGTTATTACATGCCGGACCGCAACTTTTGCTAGCAACGCTCCGACAACGATTTTGGGTGATAGGAAGAAGAAGTCTAGTGAAATCAATCTACCATCGCTGTCTTCAATGCTTCAAGGCCAAACCAACATTAATCCAACAAAGTGTTGCAGATCTACCGGAGTCAAGAGTGACCCCAACCAGAGCATTCTCCGTTTGCGGCGTTGACTACTGTGGGCCATTATTCATCAAATCAAATGTTCGGAATCGCGGTCCAAGCAAGGCGTATATTGCAATTTTCGTCTGTTTCTCAACCAGAGCTGTACATATTGAATTGGTGAGCGATTTGACAACAACCGCATTTCTATCAGCACTTCGTCGCTTCGTAGCACGCAGAGGAATGGTGAAGGAGCTGCACTCAGATAACGCTACAACGTTTAAAGGAGCAGCAAATGAACTACATCGTATCTACAAAATGCTGAAGCAGAATGAGGAAGATCGTAAATCCATCTTCAATTGGTGTGCGGAGAACGGCATGATATGGCGTTTCATACCACCGCGAGCTCCCCACTTCGGCGGGCTCTGGGAAGCAGCGGTCAAGTCAGCGAAACATCATTTACTGCGAACCATCGGGACAACAAGTATAACCTACGAAAATATGCTTACATTGTTAACACAGATCGAATCCTGTTTAAACTCGCGACCCTTAGTTCCAATGTCAGAAGATCCGTGTGATCTTGAAGTGCTCACACCAGGCCATTTCCTCATCGGAGGTAACATGCAATCTGTTCCCGATATTGATTACACTAACATTGCGTCTAATCGTTTAAACGAGTATCAGTTAGTGCAACGCTATGTACGATCTATTTGGCAACGATGGCAAAGGGAATATACACAACAATTACAAGCACGATCGTCGTTCGGTAGCAGGTCAGTAGTTGAGCTTAAAGAAAATCAGTTAGTCCTTATACGAGAAGATAATGCTCATCCCACCGAGTGGCCAAAGGGGCGCATTGTTAAACTCCATCCCGGCAAGGACGACGTCATCCGTGTCGTCACTTTACGAACGGCACCTGACAAGTACATCGTGCGACCGACAGCACGACTAGCATTGTTACCTACTACCTCACCTGAATAATAATTCGAACACGTTTGTTTATTAATTACTCTAAAGAATTTCATTCTTGGTGGCCGGAATGTTCGAATTACGAAAATGTTTATAGGGTAGAAATGAATCATGATGAATTTGTAATGAACTCTAATTAATGCATAAGAATAAAGGACAATTGAATTCACACTCGCAAAGAAACCAGACGTATTACATCTATCGCTCTACAATCACGATATCACAACCAGTAAAATCTCTACACTTTGATACCCCCAACAGACCTTTTGACACAGTCTTACTACTCCTTGGAGCAGTCATCAAAGAACCAAATAGGAGGAACAGCCGATTATGGAACCCTTTTCGTACTTTGGACACCTCCTTTTACTTGTATGGCAACTTCGGGGAGCTTCATTTCGTACTCAGTTGGTACCCCTATTCATCGAGGGTATCGCTTTGATACCCCAAAAAGTCCTATGGACACAGTCTTACTACTCCTTGGAGCAGCCATCAGGGAACCATACAGTAGGAACAGCCGAATATGGAACCCTTTTCGTTCTTTGGACACCTCCTACAACTTGTATGGCAACCATGCGGCCCTTCATTTCGTACTCAGTTGGTACCCCTATTCATCGAGGGTATCGCTTTGATACCCCCAACAGACCTTTTGACACCGTTTTAATACTCCTTAGAGCAGTCATCAGAGAACCATATAGTAGGAACAGCCGAATATGGAACCCTTTTCGTTCTTTGGACACCTCCTACAACTTGTATGACGACTTCGGGGACCTTCATTTAGTACTCATTTGGTACCCCTATTCATCGAGGGTATCGCTTTGCTACCCCCAACAGACCTTTGGACACCGTCTTACTACTCCTTAGAGCAGTCATCAGAGAACCATATAGAAGATACAGCCGAATATGGAACCCTTTTCGTTCTTTGGACACCTCCTATAACTTGTATGGCGACTATGGGGACCTTCATTTCGTACTCAGTTGGTACCCCTATTCATCGAGGGTTTCGCTGTGATACCCCCAACAGACCTTTGAACACCGTCTTACAACTCCTTAGAGCAGTCATCAGAGAACCATATACTAGAAACAGCTGAATATGGAACTCTTTTCGTTCTTTGGACACCTCATATAACTTGTATGGCGACTATGGGGACCTTCATATCGTACTCAGTTGGTACCCTTATTCATCGAGGGTATCGCTTTGATACCCCCAACAGACCTTTGGACACCGTCTTACTACTCCTTAGAGCAGTCATCACAGAACCATATAGTAGGAACAGCCGAATATGGAACCCTTATCGTTCTTTGGACACCTCCTATAACTTGTCTGGCGACTTCGGGGACCTTCATTTCGTACTCAGTTGGTACCCCTATTCATCGAGGGCATCGCTTTGATACCCCCAACAGACCTTTTGACACCATCTTAGTACTTAGAGCAGTCATCTGAGAACCATACAGTAGGAACAGCCGAATATGGAACCCTTTTCGTTCTTTGGACACCTCCTATAACTTGTATGGCGACTATGGGGACCTTCATTTCGTACTCAGTTGGTACCCCTATTCATCGAGGGTATCGCTTTGATACCCCAACAGATCTTTGGACACAGCCTTACTACTCCTTAGAGCAGTCATCAGAGAACCATATAGTAGGAACAGCCGATTATGGAACCCTTTTCGTTCTTTGTACACCTGCTATAACTTGTATGGCGACTATGGGGACCTTCATTTCGTACTCAGTTGGTACCCCTATTCATCGAGGGTATCGCTTTGATACCCCCAACAGACCTTTGACACCGTCTTACTACTCCTTAGAGCAGTCATCAGAGAACCATATAGTAGGAACAGCCGAATATGGAACCCTTTTCGTTCTTTGGACACCTCCTATAACTTGTATGACGACTATCGGGACCTTCATTTCGTACTCAGTTGGTACCCCTATTCATCGAGGGTATCGCTTTGATACCCCCAACAGACCTTTGGACACCGTCTTACTACTCCTTAGAGCAGTCATCAGAGAACCATATAGTAGGAACAGCCGAATATGGAACCCTTTTCGTTCTTTGGACACCTCCTATAACTTGTATGGCGACTATGGGGACCTTCATTTCGTACTCAGTTGGTACCCCTATTCATCGAGGGTATCGCTGTGATACCCCCAACAGACCTTTGAACACCGTCTTACTACTCCTTAGAGCAGTCATCAGAGAACCATATAGTAGGAACAGCCGAATATGGAACCCTTTTCGTTCTTTGGACACCTCCTATAACTTGTATGGCGACTATGGGGACCTTCACTTCGTACTCAGTTGGTACCCCTATTCATCGAGGGTATCGCTTTGATACCCCCAACAGACCTTTGGACACCGTCTTACTACTCCTTAGAGCAGTCATCAGAGAACCATATAGTAGGAACAGCCGAATATGGAACCCTTTTCGTTCTTTGGACACCTCCTATAACTTGTATGGCGACTATGGGGACCTTCATGTCGTACTCAGTTGGTACCCCTATTCATCGAGGGTATCGCTTTGATACCCCCAACAGACCTTTGGACACAGTCTTACTACTCCTTAGAGCAGTCATCAGAGAACCATATAGTAGGAACAGCCGAATATGGAACCCTTTTCGTTCTTTGGACACCTCCTATAACTTGTATGGCGACTATGGGGACCTTCATATCGTACTCAGTTGGTACCCCTATTCATCGAGGGTATCGCTTTGATACCCCCAACAGACCTTTGGACACCATCTTACTACTCCTTAGAGCAGTCATCAGAGAACCATATAGTAGGAACAGCCGAATATGGAACCCTTTTCGTTCTTTGGACACCTCCTATAACTTGTATGGCGACTATGGGGACCTTCATTTCGTACTCAGTTGGTACCCCTGTTCATCGAGGGTATCGCTTTGATACCCCCAACAGACCTTTGGACACCGTCTCACTATACCTTAGAGCAGTCATCAGAGAACCATATAGTAGGAACAGCCGAATATGGAACCCTTTTCGTTCTTTGGACACCTCCTATAACTTGTATGGCGACTATGGGGACCTTCATGTCGTACTCAGTTGGTACCCCTATTCATCGAGGGTATCGCTTTGATACCCCCAACAGACCTTAGGACACAGTCTTACTACTCCTTGGAGCAGCCATCAGAGAACCATATAGTAGGAACAGCCGAATATGGAACCCTTTTCGGTCTTTGGCCACCTGCTATAACTTGTATGACGACTTCGGGGACCTTCATTTCGTACTCAGTTGGTACCCCTATTCATCGAGGGTATCGCTTTGATACCCCCAAGAGACCTTTGGACACCATCTTATTACTCCTTAGAGCAGTCATCAGAGAACCATATAGTAGGAACAGCCGAATATGGAACCCTTTTCGTTCTTTGGACACCTCCTATAACTTGTATGGCGACTATGGGGACCTTCATGTCGTACTCAGTTGGTACCCCTATTCATCGAGGGTATCGCTTTGATACCCCCAACAGACCTTTACACAAAGCCTTTTTTCTCATTGCAGCAGTTTCAGGGAACCATATAGTAGGAACAGCCGAATATGGAACCCTTTTCGTTCCTTGGACACCTCCTATAACTTGTATGGCGACTATGGGGACCTTCATTTCGTACTCAGTTGGTACCCCTATTCATCGAGGGTATCGCTTTGATACTCCCAACAGATCTTTGGACACCGTCTTACTACTCCTTAGAGCAGTCATCAGAGAACCATATAGTAGGAACAGCCGAATATGGAACCCTTTTCGTTCTTTGGACACCTCCTATAACTTGTATGGCGACTATGGGGACCTTCATATCGTACTCAGTTGGTACCCCTATTCATCGAGGGTATCGCTTTGATACCCCCAACAGACCTTTGGACACCGTCTTACTACTCCTTAGAGCAGTCATCAGAGAACCATATAGTAGGAACAGCCGAATATGGAACCCTTTTCGTTCTTTGGACACCTCCTATAACTTGTATGGCGACTATGGGGACCTTCATGTCGTACTCAGTTGGTACCCCTATTCATCGAGGGTATCGCTTTGATACCCCCAACAGACCTTTGGACACAGTCTTACTACTCCTTAGCAGCAGTCATCAGAGAACCATATAGTAGGAACAGCCGAATATGGAACCCTTTTCGTTCTTTGGACACCTCCTATAACTTGTATGGCGACTATGGGGACCTTCATTTCGTACTCAGTTGGTACCCCTATTCATCGAGGGTATCGCTTTGATACTCCCAACAGATCTTTGGACACCGTCTTACTACTCCTTAGAGCAGTCATCAGAGAACCATATAGTAGGAACAGCCGAATATGGAACCCTTTTCGTTCTTTGGACACCTCCTATAACTTGTATGGCGACTATGGGGACCTTCATTTCGTACTCAGTTGGTACCCCTATTCATCGAGGGTATCGCTTTGATACTCCCAACAGACCTTTGGACACCGTCTTACTACTCCTTAGAGCAGTCATCAGAGAACCATATAGTAGGAACAGCCGAATATGGAACCCTTTTCGTTCTTTGGACACCTCCTATAACTTGTATGGCGACTATGGGGACCTTCATGTCGTACTCAGTTGGTACCCCTATTCATCGAGGGTATCGCTTTGATACCCCCAACAGACCTTTGGACACCGTCTTACTACTCCTTGCAGCAGTCATCAGAGAACCATATAGTAGGAACAGCCGAATATGGAACCCTTTTCGTTCTTTGGACACCTCCTATAACTTGTATGGCGACTATGGGGACCTTCATTTCGTACTCAGTTGGTACCCCTATTCATCGAGGGTATCGCTTTGATACCCCAACAGACCTTTGGACACCGTCTTACTACTCCTTAGAGCAGTCATCAGAGAACCATATAGTAGGAACAGCCGAATATGGAACCCTTTTCGTTCTTTGGACACCTCCTATAACTTGTATGGCGACTATAGGGACCTTCATATCGTACTCAGTTGGTACCCCTATTCATCGAGGGTATCGCTTTGATACCCCCAACAGACCTTTGGACACAGTCTTACTACTCCTTAGAGCAGTCATCAGAGAACCATATAGTAGGAACAGCCGAATATGGAACCCTTTTCGTTCCTTGGACACCTCCTATAACTTGTATGGCGACTATGGGGACCTTCATTTCGTACTCAGTTGGTACCCCTATTCATCGAGGGTATCGCTTTGATACCCCCAACAGATCTTTGGACACCGTCTTACTACTCCTTAGAGCAGTCATCAGAGAACCATATAGTAGGAACAGCCGAATATGGAACCCTTTTCGTTCTTGGACACCTCCTATAACTTGTATGGCGACTATGGGGACCTTCATTTCGTACTCAGTTGGTACCCCTATTCATCGAGGGTATCGCTTTGATACCCCCAACAGACCTTTGGACACCGTCTTACTACTCCTTAGAGCAGTCATCAGAGAACCATATAGTAGGAACAGCCGAATATGGAACCCTTTTCGTTCTTTGGACACCTCCTATAACTTGTATGGCGACTATGGGGACCTTCATATCGTACTCAGTTGGTACCCCTATTCATCGAGGGTATCGCTTTGATACCCCCAACAGACCTTTGGACACCGTCTTACTACTCCTTAGAGCAGTCATCAGAGAACCATATAGTAGGAACAGCCGAATATGGAACCCTTTTCGTTCTTTGGACACCTCCTATAACTTGTATGGCGACTATGGGGACCTTCATATCGTACTCAGTTGGTACCCCTATTCATCGAGGGTATCGCTTTGATACCCCCAACAGACCTTTGGACACCGTCTTACTACTCCTTAGAGCAGTCATCAGAGAACCATATAGTAGGAACAGCCGAATATGGAACCCTTTTCGTTCTTTGGACACCTCCTATAACTTGTATGGCGACTATGGGGACCTTCATATCGTACTCAGTTGGTACCCCTATTCATCGAGGGTATCGCTTTGATACCCCAACAGACCTTTGGACACCGTCTTACTACTCCTTAGAGCAGTCATCAGAGAACCATATAGTAGGAACAGCCGAATATGGAACCCTTTTCGTTCTTTGGACACCTCCTATAACTTGTATGGCGACTATGGGGACCTTCATGTCGTACTCAGTTGGTACCCCTATTCATCGAGGGTATCGTTTCGATACCCCCAACAGACCTTTGAACACCATCTTATTACTCCTTAGAGCAGTCATCAGAGAACCACATAGTAGGAACAGCCGAATATGGAACCCTTTTCGTTCTTTGGACACCTCCTATAACTTGTATGGCGACTATGGGGACCTTCATTTCGTACTCAGTTGGTACTCCTATTCATCGAGGGTATCGCTTTGATACCCCCAACAGACCTTTGGACACAGCCTTACTACTCCTTGGATTAGCCATCAGAGAAACATATCGTAGGAACAGCCGAATATGAAACCCTTTTCGTTCTTTGGACACCTCCTACAACTTGTATGACGACTAAGGGGACCTTCATTTCGTACTCTGTTGGTACCCCTATTCATCGAGGGTATCGCTGTGATACCCCCAACAGACCTTTGAACACCATCTTATTACTCCTTAGAGCAGTCATCAGAGAACCAGATAGTAGGAACAGCCGAATATGGAACCCTTTTCGTTCTTTGGACACCTCCTATAACTTGTATGGCGACTATGGGGACCTTCATTTCGTACTCAGTTGGTACCCCTATTCATCGAGGGTATCGCTTTGATACCCCCAACAGACCTTTGGACACAGCCTTACTACTCCTTAGAGCTAGCCATCAGAGAACCATATCGTAGGAACAGCCGAATATGGAACCCTTTTCGTTCTTTGGACACCTCCTATAACTTGTATGACGACTATGGGGACCTTCATTTCGTACTCAGTTGGTACCCCTATTCATCGAGGGTATCGCTTTGATACCCTCAACAGACCTTTGGACACAGTCTTACTACTCCTTAGAGCAGTCATCAGAGAACCATATAGTAGAACAGCCGAATATGAAACCCTTTTCGTTCTTTGGACACCTCCTATAACTTGTATGGCGACTATCGGGGACCTTCATTTCGTACTCAGTTGGTACCCCTATTCATCGAGGGTATCGCTTTGATACCCCCAACAGACCTTTGGACACCGTCTTACTACTCCTTAGAGCAGTCATCAGAGAACCATATAGTAGGAACAGCCGAATATGGAACCCTTTTCGTTCTTTGGACACCTCCTATAACTTGTATGGCGACTATGGGGACCTTCATTTCGTACTCAGTTGGTACCCCTATTCATCGAGGGTATCGCTTTGATACCCCCAACAGACCTTTGGACACCGTCTTACTACTCCTTAGAGCAGTCATCAGAGAACCATATAGTAGGAACAGCCGAATATGGAACCCTTTTCGTTCTTTGGACACCTCCTATAACTTGTATGGCGACTATGGGGACCTTCATTTCGTACTCAGTTGGTACCCCTATTCATCGAGGGTATCGCTTTGATACCCCCAACAGACCTTTGGACACCGTCTTACTACTCCTTAGAGCAGTCATCAGAGAACCATATAGTAGGAACAGCCGAATATGGAACCCTTTTCGTTCTTTGGACACCTCCTATAACTTGTATGGCGACTATGGGGACCTTCATTCGTACTCAGTTGGTACCCCTATTCATCGAGGGTATCGCTTTGATACCCCCAACAGACCTTTGGACACCGTCTTACTACTCCTTAGAGCAGTCATCAGAGAACCATATAGTAGGAACAGCCGAATATGGAACCCTTTTCGTTCTTTGGACACCTCCTATAACTTGTATGGCGACTATGGGGACCTTCATTTCGTACTCAGTTGGTACCCCTATTCATCGAGGGTATCGCTTTGATACCCCCAACAGACCTTTGGACACCGTCTTACTACTCCTTAGAGCAGTCATCAGAGAACCATATAGTAGGAACAGCCGAATATGGAACCCTTTTCGTTCTTTGGACACCTCCTATAACTTGTATGGCGACTATGGGGACCTTCATTTCGTACTCAGTTGGTACCCCTATTCATCGAGGGTATCGCTTTGATACCCCCAACAGACCTTTGGACACCGTCTTACTACTCCTTAGAGCAGTCATCAGAGAACCATATAGTAGGAACAGCCGAATATGGAACCCTTTTCGTTCTTTGGACACCTCCTATAACTTGTATGGCGACTATGGGGACCTTCATTTCGTACTCAGTTGGTACCCCTATTCATCGAGGGTATCGCTGTGATACCCCCAACAGACCTTTGGACACCGTCTTACTACTCCTTAGAGCAGTCATCAGAGAACCATATAGTAGGAACAGCCGAATATGGAACCCTTTTCGTTCTTTGGACACCTCCTATAACTTGTATGGCGACTATGGGGACCTTCATTTCGTACTCAGTTGGTACCCCTATTCATCGAGGGTATCGCTTTGATACCCCCAACAGACCTTTGGACACCGTCTTACTACTCCTTAGAGCAGTCATCAGAGAACCATATAGTAGGAACAGCCGAATATGGAACCCTTTTCGTTCTTTGGACACCTCCTATAACTTGTATGGCGACTATGGGGACCTTCATTTCGTACTCAGTTGGTACCCCTATTCATCGAGGGTATCGCTTTGATACCCCAACAGACCTTTGGACACCGTCTTACTACTCCTTAGAGCAGTCATCAGAGAACCATATAGTAGGAACAGCCGAATATGGAACCCTTTTCGTTCTTTGGACACCTCCTATAACTTGTATGGCGACTATGGGGACCTTCATATCGTACTCAGTTGGTACCCCTATTCATCGAGGGTATCGCTTTGATACCCCCAACAGACCTTTGGACACCGTCTTACTACTCCTTAGAGCAGTCATCAGAGAACCATATAGTAGGAACAGCCGAATATGGAACCCTTTTCGTTCTTTGGACACCTCCTATAACTTGTATGGCGACTATGGGGACCTTCATTTCGTACTCAGTTGGTACCCCTATTCATCGAGGGTATCGCTTTGATACCCCCAACAGACCTTTGGACACCGTCTTACTACTCCTTAGAGCAGTCATCAGAGAACCATATAGTAGGAACAGCCGAATATGGAACCCTTTTCGTTCTTTGGACACCTCCTATAACTTGTATGGCGACTATGGGGACCTTCATTTCGTACTCAGTTGGTACCCTATTCATCGAGGGTATCGCTTTGATACCCCCAACAGACCTTTGGACACCGTCTTACTACTCCTTAGAGCAGTCATCAGAGAACCATATAGTAGGAACAGCCGAATATGGAACCCTTTTCGTTCTTTGGACACCTCCTATAACTTGTATGGCGACTATGGGGACCTTCATATCGTACTCAGTTGGTACCCCTATTCATCGAGGGTATCGCTTTGATACCCCCAACAGACCTTTGGACACCGTCTTACTACTCCTTAGAGCAGTCATCAGAGAACCATATAGTAGGAACAGCCGAATATGGAACCCTTTTCGTTCTTTGGACACCTCCTATAACTTGTATGGCGACTATGGGGACCTTCATATCGTACTCAGTTGGTACCCCTATTCATCGAGGGTATCGCTTTGATACCCCCAACAGACCTTTGGACACCGTCTTACTACTCCTTAGAGCAGTCATCAGAGAACCATATAGTAGGAACAGCCGAATATGGAACCCTTTTCGTTCTTTGGACACCTCCTATAACTTGTATGGCGACTATGGGGACCTTCATATCGTACTCAGTTGGTACCCCTATTCATCGAGGGTATCGCTTTGATACCCCCAACAGACCTTTGGACACCGTCTTACTACTCCTTAGAGCAGTCATCAGAGAACCATATAGTAGGAACAGCCGAATATGGAACCCTTTTCGTTCTTTGGACACCTCCTATAACTTGTATGGCGACTATGGGGACCTTCATGTCGTACTCAGTTGGTACCCCTATTCATCGAGGGTATCGCTGTGATACCCCCAACAGACCTTTGGACACCGTCTTACTACTCCTTAGAGCAGTCATCAGAGAACCATATGGTAGGAACAGCCGAATATGGAACCCTTTTCGTTCTTTGGACACCTCCTATAACTTGTATGGCGACTATGGGGACCTTCATTTCGTACTCAGTTGGTACCCCTATTCATCGAGGGTATCGCTTTGATACCCCCAACAGACCTTTGGACACCGTCTTACTACTCCTTAGAGCAGTCATCAGAGAACCATATAGTAGGAACAGCCGAATATGGAACCCTTTTCGTTCTTTGGACACCTCCTATAACTTGTATGGCGACTATGGGGACCTTCATTCGTACTCAGTTGGTACCCCTATTCATCGAGGGTATCGCTGTGATACCCCCAACAGACCTTTGGACACCGTCTTACTACTCCTTAGAGCAGTCATCAGAGAACCATATAGTAGGAACAGCCGAATATGGAACCCTTTTCGTTCTTTGGACACCTCCTATAACTTGTATGGCGACTATGGGGACCTTCATTCGTACTCAGTTGGTACCCCTATTCATCGAGGGTATCGCTGTGATACCCCCAACAGACCTTTGGACACCGTCTTACTACTCCTTAGAGCAGTCATCAGAGAACCATATAGTAGGAACAGCCGAATATGGAACCCTTTTCGTTCTTTGGACACCTCCTATAACTTGTATGGCGACTATGGGGACCTTCATTTCGTACTCAGTTGGTACCCCTATTCATCGAGGGTATCGCTGTGATACCCCCAACAGACCTTTGGACACCGTCTTACTACTCCTTAGAGCAGTCATCAGAGAACCATATAGTAGGAACAGCCGAATATGGAACCCTTTTCGTTCTTTGGACACCTCCTATAACTTGTATGGCGACTATGGGGACCTTCATTTCGTACTCAGTTGGTACCCCTATTCATCGAGGGTATCGCTTTGATACCCCCAACAGACCTTTGGACACCGTCTTACTACTCCTTAGAGCAGTCATCAGAGAACCATATAGTAGGAACAGCCGAATATGGAACCCTTTTCGTTCTTTGGACACCTCCTATAACTTGTATGGCGACTATGGGGACCTTCATTTCGTACTCAGTTGGTACCCCTATTCATCGAGGGTATCGCTTTGATACCCCCAACAGACCTTTGGACACCGTCTTACTACTCCTTAGAGCAGTCATCAGAGAACCATATAGTAGGAACAGCCGAATATGGAACCCTTTTCGTTCTTTGGACACCTCCTATAACTTGTATGGCGACTATGGGGACCTTCATTTCGTACTCAGTTGGTACCCCTATTCATCGAGGGTATCGCTTTGATACCCCCAACAGACCTTTGGACACCGTCTTACTACTCCTTAGAGCAGTCATCAGAGAACCATATAGTAGGAACAGCCGAATATGGAACCCTTTTCGTTCTTTGGACACCTCCTATAACTTGTATGGCGACTATGGGGACCTTCATTTCGTACTCAGTTGGTACCCCTATTCATCGAGGGTATCGCTTTGATACCCCCAACAGACCTTTGGACACCGTCTTACTACTCCTTAGAGCAGTCATCAGAGAACCATATAGTAGGAACAGCCGAATATGGAACCCTTTTCGTTCTTTGGACACCTCCTATAACTTGTATGGCGACTATGGGGACCTTCATTTCGTACTCAGTTGGTACCCCTATTCATCGAGGGTATCGCTTTGATACCCCCAACAGACCTTTGGACACCGTCTTACTACTCCTTAGAGCAGTCATCAGAGAACCATATAGTAGGAACAGCCGAATATGGAACCCTTTTCGTTCTTTGGACACCTCCTATAACTTGTATGGCGACTATGGGGACCTTCATATCGTACTCAGTTGGTACCCCTATTCATCGAGGGTATCGCTGTGATACCCCCAACAGACCTTTGGACACCGTCTTACTACTCCTTAGAGCAGTCATCAGAGAACCATATAGTAGGAACAGCCGAATATGGAACCCTTTTCGTTCTTTGGACACCTCCTATAACTTGTATGGCGACTATGGGGACCTTCATATCGTACTCAGTTGGTACCCCTATTCATCGAGGGTATCGCTTTGATACCCCCAACAGACCTTTGGACACCGTCTTACTACTCCTTAGAGCAGTCATCAGAGAACCATATAGTAGGAACAGCCGAATATGGAACCCTTTTCGTTCTTTGGACACCTCCTATAACTTGTATGGCGACTATGGGGACCTTCATTTCGTACTCAGTTGGTACCCCTATTCATCGAGGGTATCGCTTTGATACCCCCAACAGACCTTTGGACACCGTCTTACTACTCCTTAGAGCAGTCATCAGAGAACCATATAGTAGGAACAGCCGAATATGGAACCCTTTTCGTTCTTTGGACACCTCCTATAACTTGTATGGCGACTATGGGGACCTTCATTCGTACTCAGTTGGTACCCCTATTCATCGAGGGTATCGCTTTGATACCCCCAACAGACCTTTGGACACCGTCTTACTACTCCTTAGAGCAGTCATCAGAGAACCATATAGTAGGAACAGCCGAATATGGAACCCTTTTCGTTCTTTGGACACCTCCTATAACTTGTATGGCGACTATGGGGACCTTCATTTCGTACTCAGTTGGTACCCCTATTCATCGAGGGTATCGCTTTGATACCCCAACAGACCTTTGGACACCGTCTTACTACTCCTTAGAGCAGTCATCAGAGAACCATATAGTAGGAACAGCCGAATATGGAACCCTTTTCGTTCTTTGGACACCTCCTATAACTTGTATGGCGACTATGGGGACCTTCATTCGTACTCAGTTGGTACCCCTATTCATCGAGGGTATCGCTTTGATACCCCCAACAGACCTTTGGACACCGTCTTACTACTCCTTAGAGCAGTCATCAGAGAACCATATAGTAGGAACAGCCGAATATGGAACCCTTTTCGTTCTTTGGACACCTCCTATAACTTGTATGGCGACTATGGGGACCTTCATTCGTACTCAGTTGGTACCCCTATTCATCGAGGGTATCGCTTTGATACCCCCAACAGACCTTTGGACACCGTCTTACTACTCCTTAGAGCAGTCATCAGAGAACCATATAGTAGGAACAGCCGAATATGGAACCCTTTTCGTTCTTTGGACACCTCCTATAACTTGTATGGCGACTATGGGGACCTTCATTTCGTACTCAGTTGGTACCCCTATTCATCGAGGGTATCGCTTTGATACCCCCAACAGACCTTTGGACACCGTCTTACTACTCCTTAGAGCAGTCATCAGAGAACCATATAGTAGGAACAGCCGAATATGGAACCCTTTTCGTTCTTTGGACACCTCCTATAACTTGTATGGCGACTATGGGGACCTTCATTTCGTACTCAGTTGGTACCCCTATTCATCGAGGGTATCGCTTTGATACCCCCAACAGACCTTTGGACACCGTCTTACTACTCCTTAGAGCAGTCATCAGAGAACCATATAGTAGGAACAGCCGAATATGGAACCCTTTTCGTTCTTTGGACACCTCCTATAACTTGTATGGCGACTATGGGGACCTTCATTTCGTACTCAGTTGGTACCCCTATTCATCGAGGGTATCGCTTTGATACCCCCAACAGACCTTTGGACACCGTCTTACTACTCCTTAGAGCAGTCATCAGAGAACCATATGGTAGGAACAGCCGAATATGGAACCCTTTTCGTTCTTTGGACACCTCCTATAACTTGTATGGCGACTATGGGGACCTTCATTTCGTACTCAGTTGGTACCCCTATTCATCGAGGGTATCGCTTTGATACCCCAACAGACCTTTGGACACCGTCTTACTACTCCTTAGAGCAGTCATCAGAGAACCATATAGTAGGAACAGCCGAATATGGAACCCTTTTCGTTCTTTGGACACCTCCTATAACTTGTATGGCGACTATGGGGACCTTCATTTCGTACTCAGTTGGTACCCCTATTCATCGAGGGTATCGCTTTGATACCCCCAACAGACCTTTGGACACCGTCTTACTACTCCTTAGAGCAGTCATCAGAGAACCATATAGTAGGAACAGCCGAATATGGAACCCTTTTCGTTCTTTGGACACCTCCTATAACTTGTATGGCGACTATGGGGACCTTCATTTCGTACTCAGTTGGTACCCCTATTCATCGAGGGTATCGCTTTGATACCCCCAACAGACCTTTGGACACCGTCTTACTACTCCTTAGAGCAGTCATCAGAGAACCATATAGTAGGAACAGCCGAATATGGAACCCTTTTCGTTCTTTGGACACCTCCTATAACTTGTATGGCGACTATGGGGACCTTCATTTCGTACTCAGTTGGTACCCCTATTCATCGAGGGTATCGCTTTGATACCCCCAACAGACCTTTGGACACCGTCTTACTACTCCTTAGAGCAGTCATCAGAGAACCATATAGTAGGAACAGCCGAATATGGAACCCTTTTCGTTCTTTGGACACCTCCTATAACTTGTATGGCGACTATGGGGACCTTCATTTCGTACTCAGTTGGTACCCCTATTCATCGAGGGTATCGCTTTGATACCCCCAACAGACCTTTGGACACCGTCTTACTACTCCTTAGAGCAGTCATCAGAGAACCATATAGTAGGAACAGCCGAATATGGAACCCTTTTCGTTCTTTGGACACCTCCTATAACTTGTATGGCGACTATGGGGACCTTCATTCGTACTCAGTTGGTACCCCTATTCATCGAGGGTATCGCTTTGATACCCCCAACAGACCTTTGGACACCGTCTTACTACTCCTTAGAGCAGTCATCAGAGAACCATATAGTAGGAACAGCCGAATATGGAACCCTTTTCGTTCTTTGGACACCTCCTATAACTTGTATGGCGACTATGGGGACCTTCATTTCGTACTCAGTTGGTACCCCTATTCATCGAGGGTATCGCTTTGATACCCCCAACAGACCTTTGGACACCGTCTTACTACTCCTTAGAGCAGTCATCAGAGAACCATATAGTAGGAACAGCCGAATATGGAACCCTTTTCGTTCTTTGGACACCTCCTATAACTTGTATGGCGACTATGGGGACCTTCATTTCGTACTCAGTTGGTACCCCTATTCATCGAGGGTATCGCTTTGATACCCCCAACAGACCTTTGGACACCGTCTTACTACTCCTTAGAGCAGTCATCAGAGAACCATATAGTAGGAACAGCCGAATATGGAACCCTTTTCGTTCTTTGGACACCTCCTATAACTTGTATGGCGACTATGGGGACCTTCATTTCGTACTCAGTTGGTACCCCTATTCATCGAGGGTATCGCTTTGATACCCCCAACAGACCTTTGGACACCGTCTTACTACTCCTTAGAGCAGTCATCAGAGAACCATATAGTAGGAACAGCCGAATATGGAACCCTTTTCGTTCTTTGGACACCTCCTATAACTTGTATGGCGACTATGGGGACCTTCATTTCGTACTCAGTTGGTACCCCTATTCATCGAGGGTATCGCTTTGATACCCCCAACAGACCTTTGGACACCGTCTTACTACTCCTTAGAGCAGTCATCAGAGAACCATATAGTAGGAACAGCCGAATATGGAACCCTTTTCGTTCTTTGGACACCTCCTATAACTTGTATGGCGACTATGGGGACCTTCATTTCGTACTCAGTTGGTACCCCTATTCATCGAGGGTATCGCTTTGATACCCCCAACAGACCTTTGGACACCGTCTTACTACTCCTTAGAGCAGTCATCAGAGAACCATATAGTAGGAACAGCCGAATATGGAACCCTTTTCGTTCTTTGGACACCTCCTATAACTTGTATGGCGACTATGGGGACCTTCATTTCGTACTCAGTTGGTACCCTATTCATCGAGGGTATCGCTTTGATACCCCCAACAGACCTTTGGACACCGTCTTACTACTCCTTAGAGCAGTCATCAGAGAACCATATAGTAGGAACAGCCGAATATGGAACCCTTTTCGTTCTTTGGACACCTCCTATAACTTGTATGGCGACTATGGGGACCTTCATTTCGTACTCAGTTGGTACCCCTATTCATCGAGGGTATCGCTTTGATACCCCCAACAGACCTTTGGACACCGTCTTACTACTCCTTAGAGCAGTCATCAGAGAACCATATAGTAGGAACAGCCGAATATGGAACCCTTTTCGTTCTTTGGACACCTCCTATAACTTGTATGGCGACTATGGGGACCTTCATTTCGTACTCAGTTGGTACCCCTATTCATCGAGGGTATCGCTTTGATACCCCCAACAGACCTTTGGACACCGTCTTACTACTCCTTAGAGCAGTCATCAGAGAACCATATAGTAGGAACAGCCGAATATGGAACCCTTTTCGTTCTTTGGACACCTCCTATAACTTGTATGGCGACTATGGGGACCTTCATTTCGTACTCAGTTGGTACCCCTATTCATCGAGGGTATCGCTTTGATACCCCCAACAGACCTTTGGACACCGTCTTACTACTCCTTAGAGCAGTCATCAGAGAACCATATAGTAGGAACAGCCGAATATGGAACCCTTTTCGTTCTTTGGACACCTCCTATAACTTGTATGGCGACTATGGGGACCTTCATTTCGTACTCAGTTGGTACCCCTATTCATCGAGGGTATCGCTTTGATACCCCCAACAGACCTTTGGACACCGTCTTACTACTCCTTAGAGCAGTCATCAGAGAACCATATAGTAGGAACAGCCGAATATGGAACCCTTTTCGTTCTTTGGACACCTCCTATAACTTGTATGGCGACTATGGGGACCTTCATTTCGTACTCAGTTGGTACCCCTATTCATCGAGGGTATCGCTTTGATACCCCCAACAGACCTTTGGACACCGTCTTACTACTCCTTAGAGCAGTCATCAGAGAACCATATAGTAGGAACAGCCGAATATGGAACCCTTTTCGTTCTTTGGACACCTCCTATAACTTGTATGGCGACTATGGGGACCTTCATTCGTACTCAGTTGGTACCCCTATTCATCGAGGGTATCGCTTTGATACCCCCAACAGACCTTTGGACACCGTCTTACTACTCCTTAGAGCAGTCATCAGAGAACCATATAGTAGGAACAGCCGAATATGGAACCCTTTTCGTTCTTTGGACACCTCCTATAACTTGTATGGCGACTATGGGGACCTTCATTTCGTACTCAGTTGGTACCCCTATTCATCGAGGGTATCGCTTTGATACCCCCAACAGACCTTTGGACACCGTCTTACTACTCCTTAGAGCAGTCATCAGAGAACCATATAGTAGGAACAGCCGAATATGGAACCCTTTTCGTTCTTTGGACACCTCCTATAACTTGTATGGCGACTATGGGGACCTTCATTTCGTACTCAGTTGGTACCCCTATTCATCGAGGGTATCGCTTTGATACCCCCAACAGACCTTTGGACACCGTCTTACTACTCCTTAGAGCAGTCATCAGAGAACCATATAGTAGGAACAGCCGAATATGGAACCCTTTTCGTTCTTTGGACACCTCCTATAACTTGTATGGCGACTATGGGGACCTTCATATCGTACTCAGTTGGTACCCCTATTCATCGAGGGTATCGCTTTGATACCCCCAACAGACCTTTGGACACCGTCTTACTACTCCTTAGAGCAGTCATCAGAGAACCATATAGTAGGAACAGCCGAATATGGAACCCTTTTCGTTCTTTGGACACCTCCTATAACTTGTATGGCGACTATGGGGACCTTCATTTCGTACTCAGTTGGTACCCCTATTCATCGAGGGTATCGCTTTGATACCCCCAACAGACCTTTGGACACCGTCTTACTACTCCTTAGAGCAGTCATCAGAGAACCATATAGTAGGAACAGCCGAATATGGAACCCTTTTCGTTCTTTGGACACCTCCTATAACTTGTATGGCGACTATGGGGACCTTCATTTCGTACTCAGTTGGTACCCCTATTCATCGAGGGTATCGCTTTGATACCCCCAACAGACCTTTGGACACCGTCTTACTACTCCTTAGAGCAGTCATCAGAGAACCATATAGTAGGAACAGCCGAATATGGAACCCTTTTCGTTCTTTGGACACCTCCTATAACTTGTATGGCGACTATGGGGACCTTCATTTCGTACTCAGTTGGTACCCCTATTCATCGAGGGTATCGCTTTGATACCCCCAACAGACCTTTGGACACCGTCTTACTACTCCTTAGAGCAGTCATCAGAGAACCATATAGTAGGAACAGCCGAATATGGAACCCTTTTCGTTCTTTGGACACCTCCTATAACTTGTATGGCGACTATGGGGACCTTCATTTCGTACTCAGTTGGTACCCCTATTCATCGAGGGTATCGCTTTGATACCCCCAACAGACCTTTGGACACCGTCTTACTACTCCTTAGAGCAGTCATCAGAGAACCATATAGTAGGAACAGCCGAATATGGAACCCTTTTCGTTCTTTGGACACCTCCTATAACTTGTATGGCGACTATGGGGACCTTCATTCGTACTCAGTTGGTACCCCTATTCATCGAGGGTATCGCTTTGATACCCCCAACAGACCTTTGGACACCGTCTTACTACTCCTTAGAGCAGTCATCAGAGAACCATATAGTAGGAACAGCCGAATATGGAACCCTTTTCGTTCTTTGGACACCTCCTATAACTTGTATGGCGACTATGGGGACCTTCATTTCGTACTCAGTTGGTACCCCTATTCATCGAGGGTATCGCTTTGATACCCCCAACAGACCTTTGGACACCGTCTTACTACTCCTTAGAGCAGTCATCAGAGAACCATATAGTAGGAACAGCCGAATATGGAACCCTTTTCGTTCTTTGGACACCTCCTATAACTTGTATGGCGACTATGGGGACCTTCATTCGTACTCAGTTGGTACCCCTATTCATCGAGGGTATCGCTTTGATACCCCCAACAGACCTTTGGACACCGTCTTACTACTCCTTAGAGCAGTCATCAGAGAACCATATAGTAGGAACAGCCGAATATGGAACCCTTTTCGTTCTTTGGACACCTCCTATAACTTGTATGGCGACTATGGGGACCTTCATTTCGTACTCAGTTGGTACCCCTATTCATCGAGGGTATCGCTTTGATACCCCCAACAGACCTTTGGACACCGTCTTACTACTCCTTAGAGCAGTCATCAGAGAACCATATAGTAGGAACAGCCGAATATGGAACCCTTTTCGTTCTTTGGACACCTCCTATAACTTGTATGGCGACTATGGGGACCTTCATTTCGTACTCAGTTGGTACCCCTATTCATCGAGGGTATCGCTTTGATACCCCCAACAGACCTTTGGACACCGTCTTACTACTCCTTAGAGCAGTCATCAGAGAACCATATAGTAGGAACAGCCGAATATGGAACCCTTTTCGTTCTTTGGACACCTCCTATAACTTGTATGGCGACTATGGGGACCTTCATTTCGTACTCAGTTGGTACCCCTATTCATCGAGGGTATCGCTTTGATACCCCCAACAGACCTTTGGACACCGTCTTACTACTCCTTAGAGCAGTCATCAGAGAACCATATAGTAGGAACAGCCGAATATGGAACCCTTTTCGTTCTTTGGACACCTCCTATAACTTGTATGGCGACTATGGGGACCTTCATTTCGTACTCAGTTGGTACCCCTATTCATCGAGGGTATCGCTTTGATACCCCCAACAGACCTTTGGACACCGTCTTACTACTCCTTAGAGCAGTCATCAGAGAACCATATAGTAGGAACAGCCGAATATGGAACCCTTTTCGTTCTTTGGACACCTCCTATAACTTGTATGGCGACTATGGGGACCTTCATTTCGTACTCAGTTGGTACCCCTATTCATCGAGGGTATCGCTTTGATACCCCCAACAGACCTTTGGACACCGTCTTACTACTCCTTAGAGCAGTCATCAGAGAACCATATAGTAGGAACAGCCGAATATGGAACCCTTTTCGTTCTTTGGACACCTCCTATAACTTGTATGGCGACTATGGGACCTTCATTTCGTACTCAGTTGGTACCCCTATTCATCGAGGGTATCGCTTTGATACCCCCAACAGACCTTTGGACACCGTCTTACTACTCCTTAGAGCAGTCATCAGAGAACCATATAGTAGGAACAGCCGAATATGGAACCCTTTTCGTTCTTTGGACACCTCCTATAACTTGTATGGCGACTATGGGGACCTTCATTTCGTACTCAGTTGGTACCCCTATTCATCGAGGGTATCGCTTTGATACCCCCAACAGACCTTTGGACACCGTCTTACTACTCCTTAGAGCAGTCATCAGAGAACCATATAGTAGGAACAGCCGAATATGGAACCCTTTTCGTTCTTTGGACACCTCCTATAACTTGTATGGCGACTATGGGGACCTTCATTTCGTACTCAGTTGGTACCCCTATTCATCGAGGGTATCGCTTTGATACCCCCAACAGACCTTTGGACACCGTCTTACTACTCCTTAGAGCAGTCATCAGAGAACCATATAGTAGGAACAGCCGAATATGGAACCCTTTTCGTTCTTTGGACACCTCCTATAACTTGTATGGCGACTATGGGGACCTTCATTTCGTACTCAGTTGGTACCCCTATTCATCGAGGGTATCGCTTTGATACCCCCAACAGACCTTTGGACACCGTCTTACTACTCCTTAGAGCAGTCATCAGAGAACCATATAGTAGGAACAGCCGAATATGGAACCCTTTTCGTTCTTTGGACACCTCCTATAACTTGTATGGCGACTATGGGGACCTTCATTTCGTACTCAGTTGGTACCCCTATTCATCGAGGGTATCGCTTTGATACCCCCAACAGACCTTTGGACACCGTCTTACTACTCCTTAGAGCAGTCATCAGAGAACCATATAGTAGGAACAGCCGAATATGGAACCCTTTTCGTTCTTTGGACACCTCCTATAACTTGTATGGCGACTATGGGGACCTTCATTTCGTACTCAGTTGGTACCCCTATTCATCGAGGGTATCGCTTTGATACCCCCAACAGACCTTTGGACACCGTCTTACTACTCCTTAGAGCAGTCATCAGAGAACCATATAGTAGGAACAGCCGAATATGGAACCCTTTTCGTTCTTTGGACACCTCCTATAACTTGTATGGCGACTATGGGGACCTTCATTTCGTACTCAGTTGGTACCCCTATTCATCGAGGGTATCGCTTTGATACCCCCAACAGACCTTTGGACACCGTCTTACTACTCCTTAGAGCAGTCATCAGAGAACCATATAGTAGGAACAGCCGAATATGGAACCCTTTTCGTTCTTTGGACACCTCCTATAACTTGTATGGCGACTATGGGGACCTTCATTTCGTACTCAGTTGGTACCCCTATTCATCGAGGGTATCGCTTTGATACCCCAACAGACCTTTGGACACCGTCTTACTACTCCTTAGAGCAGTCATCAGAGAACCATATAGTAGGAACAGCCGAATATGGAACCCTTTTCGTTCTTTGGACACCTCCTATAACTTGTATGGCGACTATGGGGACCTTCATTTCGTACTCAGTTGGTACCCCTATTCATCGAGGGTATCGCTTTGATACCCCCAACAGACCTTTGGACACCGTCTTACTACTCCTTAGAGCAGTCATCAGAGAACCATATAGTAGGAACAGCCGAATATGGAACCCTTTTCGTTCTTTGGACACCTCCTATAACTTGTATGGCGACTATGGGGACCTTCATTTCGTACTCAGTTGGTACCCTATTCATCGAGGGTATCGCTTTGATACCCCCAACAGACCTTTGGACACCGTCTTACTACTCCTTAGAGCAGTCATCAGAGAACCATATAGTAGGAACAGCCGAATATGGAACCCTTTTCGTTCTTTGGACACCTCCTATAACTTGTATGGCGACTATGGGGACCTTCATTTCGTACTCAGTTGGTACCCCTATTCATCGAGGGTATCGCTTTGATACCCCCAACAGACCTTTGGACACCGTCTTACTACTCCTTAGAGCAGTCATCAGAGAACCATATAGTAGGAACAGCCGAATATGGAACCCTTTTCGTTCTTTGGACACCTCCTATAACTTGTATGGCGACTATGGGGACCTTCATTTCGTACTCAGTTGGTACCCCTATTCATCGAGGGTATCGCTTTGATACCCCCAACAGACCTTTGGACACCGTCTTACTACTCCTTAGAGCAGTCATCAGAGAACCATATAGTAGGAACAGCCGAATATGGAACCCTTTTCGTTCTTTGGACACCTCCTATAACTTGTATGGCGACTATGGGGACCTTCATTCGTACTCAGTTGGTACCCCTATTCATCGAGGGTATCGCTTTGATACCCCCAACAGACCTTTGGACACCGTCTTACTACTCCTTAGAGCAGTCATCAGAGAACCATATAGTAGGAACAGCCGAATATGGAACCCTTTTCGTTCTTTGGACACCTCCTATAACTTGTATGGCGACTATGGGGACCTTCATTTCGTACTCAGTTGGTACCCCTATTCATCGAGGGTATCGCTTTGATACCCCCAACAGACCTTTGGACACCGTCTTACTACTCCTTAGAGCAGTCATCAGAGAACCATATAGTAGGAACAGCCGAATATGGAACCCTTTTCGTTCTTTGGACACCTCCTATAACTTGTATGGCGACTATGGGGACCTTCATTCGTACTCAGTTGGTACCCCTATTCATCGAGGGTATCGCTTTGATACCCCCAACAGACCTTTGGACACCGTCTTACTACTCCTTAGAGCAGTCATCAGAGAACCATATAGTAGGAACAGCCGAATATGGAACCCTTTTCGTTCTTTGGACACCTCCTATAACTTGTATGGCGACTATGGGGACCTTCATTTCGTACTCAGTTGGTACCCCTATTCATCGAGGGTATCGCTTTGATACCCCCAACAGACCTTTGGACACCGTCTTACTACTCCTTAGAGCAGTCATCAGAGAACCATATAGTAGGAACAGCCGAATATGGAACCCTTTTCGTTCTTTGGACACCTCCTATAACTTGTATGGCGACTATGGGGACCTTCATTCGTACTCAGTTGGTACCCCTATTCATCGAGGGTATCGCTTTGATACCCCCAACAGACCTTTGGACACCGTCTTACTACTCCTTAGAGCAGTCATCAGAGAACCATATAGTAGGAACAGCCGAATATGGAACCCTTTTCGTTCTTTGGACACCTCCTATAACTTGTATGGCGACTATGGGGACCTTCATTTCGTACTCAGTTGGTACCCCTATTCATCGAGGGTATCGCTTTGATACCCCCAACAGACCTTTGGACACCGTCTTACTACTCCTTAGAGCAGTCATCAGAGAACCATATAGTAGGAACAGCCGAATATGGAACCCTTTTCGTTCTTTGGACACCTCCTATAACTTGTATGGCGACTATGGGGACCTTCATTTCGTACTCAGTTGGTACCCCTATTCATCGAGGGTATCGCTTTGATACCCCCAACAGACCTTTGGACACCGTCTTACTACTCCTTAGAGCAGTCATCAGAGAACCATATAGTAGGAACAGCCGAATATGGAACCCTTTTCGTTCTTTGGACACCTCCTATAACTTGTATGGCGACTATGGGGACCTTCATTTCGTACTCAGTTGGTACCCCTATTCATCGAGGGTATCGCTTTGATACCCCCAACAGACCTTTGGACACCGTCTTACTACTCCTTAGAGCAGTCATCAGAGAACCATATAGTAGGAACAGCCGAATATGGAACCCTTTTCGTTCTTTGGACACCTCCTATAACTTGTATGGCGACTATGGGGACCTTCATTTCGTACTCAGTTGGTACCCCTATTCATCGAGGGTATCGCTTTGATACCCCCAACAGACCTTTGGACACCGTCTTACTACTCCTTAGAGCAGTCATCAGAGAACCATATAGTAGGAACAGCCGAATATGGAACCCTTTTCGTTCTTTGGACACCTCCTATAACTTGTATGGCGACTATGGGGACCTTCATTTCGTACTCAGTTGGTACCCCTATTCATCGAGGGTATCGCTTTGATACCCCCAACAGACCTTTGGACACCGTCTTACTACTCCTTAGAGCAGTCATCAGAGAACCATATAGTAGGAACAGCCGAATATGGAACCCTTTTCGTTCTTTGGACACCTCCTATAACTTGTATGGCGACTATGGGGACCTTCATTTCGTACTCAGTTGGTACCCCTATTCATCGAGGGTATCGCTTTGATACCCCCAACAGACCTTTGGACACCGTCTTACTACTCCTTAGAGCAGTCATCAGAGAACCATATAGTAGGAACAGCCGAATATGGAACCCTTTTCGTTCTTTGGACACCTCCTATAACTTGTATGGCGACTATGGGGACCTTCATTTCGTACTCAGTTGGTACCCCTATTCATCGAGGGTATCGCTTTGATACCCCCAACAGACCTTTGGACACCGTCTTACTACTCCTTAGAGCAGTCATCAGAGAACCATATAGTAGGAACAGCCGAATATGGAACCCTTTTCGTTCTTTGGACACCTCCTATAACTTGTATGGCGACTATGGGGACCTTCATTCGTACTCAGTTGGTACCCCTATTCATCGAGGGTATCGCTTTGATACCCCCAACAGACCTTTGGACACCGTCTTACTACTCCTTAGAGCAGTCATCAGAGAACCATATAGTAGGAACAGCCGAATATGGAACCCTTTTCGTTCTTTGGACACCTCCTATAACTTGTATGGCGACTATGGGGACCTTCATTTCGTACTCAGTTGGTACCCCTATTCATCGAGGGTATCGCTTTGATACCCCCAACAGACCTTTGGACACCGTCTTACTACTCCTTAGAGCAGTCATCAGAGAACCATATAGTAGGAACAGCCGAATATGGAACCCTTTTCGTTCTTTGGACACCTCCTATAACTTGTATGGCGACTATGGGGACCTTCATTTCGTACTCAGTTGGTACCCCTATTCATCGAGGGTATCGCTTTGATACCCCCAACAGACCTTTGGACACCGTCTTACTACTCCTTAGAGCAGTCATCAGAGAACCATATAGTAGGAACAGCCGAATATGGAACCCTTTTCGTTCTTTGGACACCTCCTATAACTTGTATGGCGACTATGGGGACCTTCATTCGTACTCAGTTGGTACCCCTATTCATCGAGGGTATCGCTTTGATACCCCCAACAGACCTTTGGACACCGTCTTACTACTCCTTAGAGCAGTCATCAGAGAACCATATAGTAGGAACAGCCGAATATGGAACCCTTTTCGTTCTTTGGACACCTCCTATAACTTGTATGGCGACTATGGGGACCTTCATTTCGTACTCAGTTGGTACCCCTATTCATCGAGGGTATCGCTTTGATACCCCCAACAGACCTTTGGACACCGTCTTACTACTCCTTAGAGCAGTCATCAGAGAACCATATAGTAGGAACAGCCGAATATGGAACCCTTTTCGTTCTTTGGACACCTCCTATAACTTGTATGGCGACTATGGGGACCTTCATTTCGTACTCAGTTGGTACCCCTATTCATCGAGGGTATCGCTTTGATACCCCCAACAGACCTTTGGACACCGTCTTACTACTCCTTAGAGCAGTCATCAGAGAACCATATAGTAGGAACAGCCGAATATGGAACCCTTTTCGTTCTTTGGACACCTCCTATAACTTGTATGGCGACTATGGGGACCTTCATTTCGTACTCAGTTGGTACCCCTATTCATCGAGGGTATCGCTTTGATACCCCCAACAGACCTTTGGACACCGTCTTACTACTCCTTAGAGCAGTCATCAGAGAACCATATAGTAGGAACAGCCGAATATGGAACCCTTTTCGTTCTTTGGACACCTCCTATAACTTGTATGGCGACTATGGGGACCTTCATTTCGTACTCAGTTGGTACCCCTATTCATCGAGGGTATCGCTTTGATACCCCCAACAGACCTTTGGACACCGTCTTACTACTCCTTAGAGCAGTCATCAGAGAACCATATAGTAGGAACAGCCGAATATGGAACCCTTTTCGTTCTTTGGACACCTCCTATAACTTGTATGGCGACTATGGGGACCTTCATTTCGTACTCAGTTGGTACCCCTATTCATCGAGGGTATCGCTTTGATACCCCCAACAGACCTTTGGACACCGTCTTACTACTCCTTAGAGCAGTCATCAGAGAACCATATAGTAGGAACAGCCGAATATGGAACCCTTTTCGTTCTTTGGACACCTCCTATAACTTGTATGGCGACTATGGGGACCTTCATTTCGTACTCAGTTGGTACCCCTATTCATCGAGGGTATCGCTTTGATACCCCCAACAGACCTTTGGACACCGTCTTACTACTCCTTAGAGCAGTCATCAGAGAACCATATAGTAGGAACAGCCGAATATGGAACCCTTTTCGTTCTTTGGACACCTCCTATAACTTGTATGGCGACTATGGGGACCTTCATTTCGTACTCAGTTGGTACCCCTATTCATCGAGGGTATCGCTTTGATACCCCCAACAGACCTTTGGACACCGTCTTACTACTCCTTAGAGCAGTCATCAGAGAACCATATAGTAGGAACAGCCGAATATGGAACCCTTTTCGTTCTTTGGACACCTCCTATAACTTGTATGGCGACTATGGGGACCTTCATTTCGTACTCAGTTGGTACCCCTATTCATCGAGGGTATCGCTTTGATACCCCCAACAGACCTTTGGACACCGTCTTACTACTCCTTAGAGCAGTCATCAGAGAACCATATAGTAGGAACAGCCGAATATGGAACCCTTTTCGTTCTTTGGACACCTCCTATAACTTGTATGGCGACTATGGGGACCTTCATTTCGTACTCAGTTGGTACCCCTATTCATCGAGGGTATCGCTTTGATACCCCCAACAGACCTTTGGACACCGTCTTACTACTCCTTAGAGCAGTCATCAGAGAACCATATAGTAGGAACAGCCGAATATGGAACCCTTTTCGTTCTTTGGACACCTCCTATAACTTGTATGGCGACTATGGGGACCTTCATTTCGTACTCAGTTGGTACCCCTATTCATCGAGGGTATCGCTTTGATACCCCCAACAGACCTTTGGACACCGTCTTACTACTCCTTAGAGCAGTCATCAGAGAACCATATAGTAGGAACAGCCGAATATGGAACCCTTTTCGTTCTTTGGACACCTCCTATAACTTGTATGGCGACTATGGGGACCTTCATTTCGTACTCAGTTGGTACCCCTATTCATCGAGGGTATCGCTTTGATACCCCCAACAGACCTTTGGACACCGTCTTACTACTCCTTAGAGCAGTCATCAGAGAACCATATAGTAGGAACAGCCGAATATGGAACCCTTTTCGTTCTTTGGACACCTCCTATAACTTGTATGGCGACTATGGGGACCTTCATTTCGTACTCAGTTGGTACCCCTATTCATCGAGGGTATCGCTTTGATACCCCCAACAGACCTTTGGACACCGTCTTACTACTCCTTAGAGCAGTCATCAGAGAACCATATAGTAGGAACAGCCGAATATGGAACCCTTTTCGTTCTTTGGACACCTCCTATAACTTGTATGGCGACTATGGGGACCTTCATTTCGTACTCAGTTGGTACCCCTATTCATCGAGGGTATCGCTTTGATACCCCCAACAGACCTTTGGACACCGTCTTACTACTCCTTAGAGCAGTCATCAGAGAACCATATAGTAGGAACAGCCGAATATGGAACCCTTTTCGTTCTTTGGACACCTCCTATAACTTGTATGGCGACTATGGGGACCTTCATTTCGTACTCAGTTGGTACCCCTATTCATCGAGGGTATCGCTTTGATACCCCCAACAGACCTTTGGACACCGTCTTACTACTCCTTAGAGCAGTCATCAGAGAACCATATAGTAGGAACAGCCGAATATGGAACCCTTTTCGTTCTTTGGACACCTCCTATAACTTGTATGGCGACTATGGGGACCTTCATTTCGTACTCAGTTGGTACCCCTATTCATCGAGGGTATCGCTTTGATACCCCCAACAGACCTTTGGACACCGTCTTACTACTCCTTAGAGCAGTCATCAGAGAACCATATAGTAGGAACAGCCGAATATGGAACCCTTTTCGTTCTTTGGACACCTCCTATAACTTGTATGGCGACTATGGGGACCTTCATTTCGTACTCAGTTGGTACCCCTATTCATCGAGGGTATCGCTTTGATACCCCCAACAGACCTTTGGACACCGTCTTACTACTCCTTAGAGCAGTCATCAGAGAACCATATAGTAGGAACAGCCGAATATGGAACCCTTTTCGTTCTTTGGACACCTCCTATAACTTGTATGGCGACTATGGGGACCTTCATTCGTACTCAGTTGGTACCCCTATTCATCGAGGGTATCGCTTTGATACCCCCAACAGACCTTTGGACACCGTCTTACTACTCCTTAGAGCAGTCATCAGAGAACCATATAGTAGGAACAGCCGAATATGGAACCCTTTTCGTTCTTTGGACACCTCCTATAACTTGTATGGCGACTATGGGGACCTTCATTTCGTACTCAGTTGGTACCCCTATTCATCGAGGGTATCGCTTTGATACCCCCAACAGACCTTTGGACACCGTCTTACTACTCCTTAGAGCAGTCATCAGAGAACCATATAGTAGGAACAGCCGAATATGGAACCCTTTTCGTTCTTTGGACACCTCCTATAACTTGTATGGCGACTATGGGGACCTTCATTTCGTACTCAGTTGGTACCCCTATTCATCGAGGGTATCGCTTTGATACCCCCAACAGACCTTTGGACACCGTCTTACTACTCCTTAGAGCAGTCATCAGAGAACCATATAGTAGGAACAGCCGAATATGGAACCCTTTTCGTTCTTTGGACACCTCCTATAACTTGTATGGCGACTATGGGGACCTTCATTTCGTACTCAGTTGGTACCCCTATTCATCGAGGGTATCGCTTTGATACCCCCAACAGACCTTTGGACACCGTCTTACTACTCCTTAGAGCAGTCATCAGAGAACCATATAGTAGGAACAGCCGAATATGGAACCCTTTTCGTTCTTTGGACACCTCCTATAACTTGTATGGCGACTATGGGGACCTTCATTTCGTACTCAGTTGGTACCCCTATTCATCGAGGGTATCGCTTTGATACCCCCAACAGACCTTTGGACACCGTCTTACTACTCCTTAGAGCAGTCATCAGAGAACCATATAGTAGGAACAGCCGAATATGGAACCCTTTTCGTTCTTTGGACACCTCCTATAACTTGTATGGCGACTATGGGGACCTTCATTTCGTACTCAGTTGGTACCCCTATTCATCGAGGGTATCGCTTTGATACCCCCAACAGACCTTTGGACACCGTCTTACTACTCCTTAGAGCAGTCATCAGAGAACCATATAGTAGGAACAGCCGAATATGGAACCCTTTTCGTTCTTTGGACACCTCCTATAACTTGTATGGCGACTATGGGGACCTTCATTTCGTACTCAGTTGGTACCCCTATTCATCGAGGGTATCGCTTTGATACCCCCAACAGACCTTTGGACACCGTCTTACTACTCCTTAGAGCAGTCATCAGAGAACCATATAGTAGGAACAGCCGAATATGGAACCCTTTTCGTTCTTTGGACACCTCCTATAACTTGTATGGCGACTATGGGGACCTTCATTCGTACTCAGTTGGTACCCCTATTCATCGAGGGTATCGCTTTGATACCCCCAACAGACCTTTGGACACCGTCTTACTACTCCTTAGAGCAGTCATCAGAGAACCATATAGTAGGAACAGCCGAATATGGAACCCTTTTCGTTCTTTGGACACCTCCTATAACTTGTATGGCGACTATGGGGACCTTCATTTCGTACTCAGTTGGTACCCCTATTCATCGAGGGTATCGCTTTGATACCCCCAACAGACCTTTGGACACCGTCTTACTACTCCTTAGAGCAGTCATCAGAGAACCATATAGTAGGAACAGCCGAATATGGAACCCTTTTCGTTCTTTGGACACCTCCTATAACTTGTATGGCGACTATGGGGACCTTCATTTCGTACTCAGTTGGTACCCCTATTCATCGAGGGTATCGCTTTGATACCCCCAACAGACCTTTGGACACCGTCTTACTACTCCTTAGAGCAGTCATCAGAGAACCATATAGTAGGAACAGCCGAATATGGAACCCTTTTCGTTCTTTGGACACCTCCTATAACTTGTATGGCGACTATGGGGACCTTCATTTCGTACTCAGTTGGTACCCCTATTCATCGAGGGTATCGCTTTGATACCCCCAACAGACCTTTGGACACCGTCTTACTACTCCTTAGAGCAGTCATCAGAGAACCATATAGTAGGAACAGCCGAATATGGAACCCTTTTCGTTCTTTGGACACCTCCTATAACTTGTATGGCGACTATGGGGACCTTCATTCGTACTCAGTTGGTACCCCTATTCATCGAGGGTATCGCTTTGATACCCCCAACAGACCTTTGGACACCGTCTTACTACTCCTTAGAGCAGTCATCAGAGAACCATATAGTAGGAACAGCCGAATATGGAACCCTTTTCGTTCTTTGGACACCTCCTATAACTTGTATGGCGACTATGGGGACCTTCATTCGTACTCAGTTGGTACCCCTATTCATCGAGGGTATCGCTTTGATACCCCCAACAGACCTTTGGACACCGTCTTACTACTCCTTAGAGCAGTCATCAGAGAACCATATAGTAGGAACAGCCGAATATGGAACCCTTTTCGTTCTTTGGACACCTCCTATAACTTGTATGGCGACTATGGGGACCTTCATTCGTACTCAGTTGGTACCCCTATTCATCGAGGGTATCGCTTTGATACCCCCAACAGACCTTTGGACACCGTCTTACTACTCCTTAGAGCAGTCATCAGAGAACCATATAGTAGGAACAGCCGAATATGGAACCCTTTTCGTTCTTTGGACACCTCCTATAACTTGTATGGCGACTATGGGGACCTTCATTTCGTACTCAGTTGGTACCCCTATTCATCGAGGGTATCGCTTTGATACCCCCAACAGACCTTTGGACACCGTCTTACTACTCCTTAGAGCAGTCATCAGAGAACCATATAGTAGGAACAGCCGAATATGGAACCCTTTTCGTTCTTTGGACACCTCCTATAACTTGTATGGCGACTATGGGGACCTTCATTTCGTACTCAGTTGGTACCCCTATTCATCGAGGGTATCGCTTTGATACCCCCAACAGACCTTTGGACACCGTCTTACTACTCCTTAGAGCAGTCATCAGAGAACCATATAGTAGGAACAGCCGAATATGGAACCCTTTTCGTTCTTTGGACACCTCCTATAACTTGTATGGCGACTATGGGGACCTTCATTTCGTACTCAGTTGGTACCCCTATTCATCGAGGGTATCGCTTTGATACCCCCAACAGACCTTTGGACACCGTCTTACTACTCCTTAGAGCAGTCATCAGAGAACCATATAGTAGGAACAGCCGAATATGGAACCCTTTTCGTTCTTTGGACACCTCCTATAACTTGTATGGCGACTATGGGGACCTTCATTTCGTACTCAGTTGGTACCCCTATTCATCGAGGGTATCGCTTTGATACCCCCAACAGACCTTTGGACACCGTCTTACTACTCCTTAGAGCAGTCATCAGAGAACCATATAGTAGGAACAGCCGAATATGGAACCCTTTTCGTTCTTTGGACACCTCCTATAACTTGTATGGCGACTATGGGGACCTTCATTTCGTACTCAGTTGGTACCCCTATTCATCGAGGGTATCGCTTTGATACCCCCAACAGACCTTTGGACACCGTCTTACTACTCCTTAGAGCAGTCATCAGAGAACCATATAGTAGGAACAGCCGAATATGGAACCCTTTTCGTTCTTTGGACACCTCCTATAACTTGTATGGCGACTATGGGGACCTTCATTTCGTACTCAGTTGGTACCCCTATTCATCGAGGGTATCGCTTTGATACCCCCAACAGACCTTTGGACACCGTCTTACTACTCCTTAGAGCAGTCATCAGAGAACCATATAGTAGGAACAGCCGAATATGGAACCCTTTTCGTTCTTTGGACACCTCCTATAACTTGTATGGCGACTATGGGGACCTTCATTTCGTACTCAGTTGGTACCCCTATTCATCGAGGGTATCGCTTTGATACCCCCAACAGACCTTTGGACACCGTCTTACTACTCCTTAGAGCAGTCATCAGAGAACCATATAGTAGGAACAGCCGAATATGGAACCCTTTTCGTTCTTTGGACACCTCCTATAACTTGTATGGCGACTATGGGGACCTTCATTTCGTACTCAGTTGGTACCCCTATTCATCGAGGGTATCGCTTTGATACCCCCAACAGACCTTTGGACACCGTCTTACTACTCCTTAGAGCAGTCATCAGAGAACCATATAGTAGGAACAGCCGAATATGGAACCCTTTTCGTTCTTTGGACACCTCCTATAACTTGTATGGCGACTATGGGGACCTTCATTCGTACTCAGTTGGTACCCCTATTCATCGAGGGTATCGCTTTGATACCCCCAACAGACCTTTGGACACCGTCTTACTACTCCTTAGAGCAGTCATCAGAGAACCATATAGTAGGAACAGCCGAATATGGAACCCTTTTCGTTCTTTGGACACCTCCTATAACTTGTATGGCGACTATGGGGACCTTCATATCGTACTCAGTTGGTACCCCTATTCATCGAGGGTATCGCTTTGATACCCCCAACAGACCTTTGGACACCGTCTTACTACTCCTTAGAGCAGTCATCAGAGAACCATATAGTAGGAACAGCCGAATATGGAACCCTTTTCGTTCTTTGGACACCTCCTATAACTTGTATGGCGACTATGGGGACCTTCATTTCGTACTCAGTTGGTACCCCTATTCATCGAGGGTATCGCTTTGATACCCCCAACAGACCTTTGGACACCGTCTTACTACTCCTTAGAGCAGTCATCAGAGAACCATATAGTAGGAACAGCCGAATATGGAACCCTTTTCGTTCTTTGGACACCTCCTATAACTTGTATGGCGACTATGGGGACCTTCATTTCGTACTCAGTTGGTACCCCTATTCATCGAGGGTATCGCTTTGATACCCCCAACAGACCTTTGGACACCGTCTTACTACTCCTTAGAGCAGTCATCAGAGAACCATATAGTAGGAACAGCCGAATATGGAACCCTTTTCGTTCTTTGGACACCTCCTATAACTTGTATGGCGACTATGGGGACCTTCATTTCGTACTCAGTTGGTACCCCTATTCATCGAGGGTATCGCTTTGATACCCCCAACAGACCTTTGGACACCGTCTTACTACTCCTTAGAGCAGTCATCAGAGAACCATATAGTAGGAACAGCCGAATATGGAACCCTTTTCGTTCTTTGGACACCTCCTATAACTTGTATGGCGACTATGGGGACCTTCATTTCGTACTCAGTTGGTACCCCTATTCATCGAGGGTATCGCTTTGATACCCCCAACAGACCTTTGGACACCGTCTTACTACTCCTTAGAGCAGTCATCAGAGAACCATATAGTAGGAACAGCCGAATATGGAACCCTTTTCGTTCTTTGGACACCTCCTATAACTTGTATGGCGACTATGGGGACCTTCATTTCGTACTCAGTTGGTACCCCTATTCATCGAGGGTATCGCTTTGATACCCCCAACAGACCTTTGGACACCGTCTTACTACTCCTTAGAGCAGTCATCAGAGAACCATATAGTAGGAACAGCCGAATATGGAACCCTTTTCGTTCTTTGGACACCTCCTATAACTTGTATGGCGACTATGGGGACCTTCATTTCGTACTCAGTTGGTACCCCTATTCATCGAGGGTATCGCTTTGATACCCCCAACAGACCTTTGGACACCGTCTTACTACTCCTTAGAGCAGTCATCAGAGAACCATATAGTAGGAACAGCCGAATATGGAACCCTTTTCGTTCTTTGGACACCTCCTATAACTTGTATGGCGACTATGGGGACCTTCATTTCGTACTCAGTTGGTACCCCTATTCATCGAGGGTATCGCTTTGATACCCCCAACAGACCTTTGGACACCGTCTTACTACTCCTTAGAGCAGTCATCAGAGAACCATATAGTAGGAACAGCCGAATATGGAACCCTTTTCGTTCTTTGGACACCTCCTATAACTTGTATGGCGACTATGGGGACCTTCATTCGTACTCAGTTGGTACCCCTATTCATCGAGGGTATCGCTTTGATACCCCCAACAGACCTTTGGACACCGTCTTACTACTCCTTAGAGCAGTCATCAGAGAACCATATAGTAGGAACAGCCGAATATGGAACCCTTTTCGTTCTTTGGACACCTCCTATAACTTGTATGGCGACTATGGGGACCTTCATTTCGTACTCAGTTGGTACCCCTATTCATCGAGGGTATCGCTTTGATACCCCCAACAGACCTTTGGACACCGTCTTACTACTCCTTAGAGCAGTCATCAGAGAACCATATAGTAGGAACAGCCGAATATGGAACCCTTTTCGTTCTTTGGACACCTCCTATAACTTGTATGGCGACTATGGGGACCTTCATTCGTACTCAGTTGGTACCCCTATTCATCGAGGGTATCGCTTTGATACCCCCAACAGACCTTTGGACACCGTCTTACTACTCCTTAGAGCAGTCATCAGAGAACCATATAGTAGGAACAGCCGAATATGGAACCCTTTTCGTTCTTTGGACACCTCCTATAACTTGTATGGCGACTATGGGGACCTTCATTTCGTACTCAGTTGGTACCCCTATTCATCGAGGGTATCGCTTTGATACCCCCAACAGACCTTTGGACACCGTCTTACTACTCCTTAGAGCAGTCATCAGAGAACCATATAGTAGGAACAGCCGAATATGGAACCCTTTTCGTTCTTTGGACACCTCCTATAACTTGTATGGCGACTATGGGGACCTTCATTCGTACTCAGTTGGTACCCCTATTCATCGAGGGTATCGCTTTGATACCCCCAACAGACCTTTGGACACCGTCTTACTACTCCTTAGAGCAGTCATCAGAGAACCATATAGTAGGAACAGCCGAATATGGAACCCTTTTCGTTCTTTGGACACCTCCTATAACTTGTATGGCGACTATGGGGACCTTCATTTCGTACTCAGTTGGTACCCCTATTCATCGAGGGTATCGCTTTGATACCCCCAACAGACCTTTGGACACCGTCTTACTACTCCTTAGAGCAGTCATCAGAGAACCATATAGTAGGAACAGCCGAATATGGAACCCTTTTCGTTCTTTGGACACCTCCTATAACTTGTATGGCGACTATGGGGACCTTCATTCGTACTCAGTTGGTACCCCTATTCATCGAGGGTATCGCTTTGATACCCCCAACAGACCTTTGGACACCGTCTTACTACTCCTTAGAGCAGTCATCAGAGAACCATATAGTAGGAACAGCCGAATATGGAACCCTTTTCGTTCTTTGGACACCTCCTATAACTTGTATGGCGACTATGGGGACCTTCATTTCGTACTCAGTTGGTACCCCTATTCATCGAGGGTATCGCTTTGATACCCCCAACAGACCTTTGGACACCGTCTTACTACTCCTTAGAGCAGTCATCAGAGAACCATATAGTAGGAACAGCCGAATATGGAACCCTTTTCGTTCTTTGGACACCTCCTATAACTTGTATGGCGACTATGGGGACCTTCATTTCGTACTCAGTTGGTACCCCTATTCATCGAGGGTATCGCTTTGATACCCCCAACAGACCTTTGGACACCGTCTTACTACTCCTTAGAGCAGTCATCAGAGAACCATATAGTAGGAACAGCCGAATATGGAACCCTTTTCGTTCTTTGGACACCTCCTATAACTTGTATGGCGACTATGGGGACCTTCATTTCGTACTCAGTTGGTACCCCTATTCATCGAGGGTATCGCTTTGATACCCCCAACAGACCTTTGGACACCGTCTTACTACTCCTTAGAGCAGTCATCAGAGAACCATATAGTAGGAACAGCCGAATATGGAACCCTTTTCGTTCTTTGGACACCTCCTATAACTTGTATGGCGACTATGGGGACCTTCATTCGTACTCAGTTGGTACCCCTATTCATCGAGGGTATCGCTTTGATACCCCCAACAGACCTTTGGACACCGTCTTACTACTCCTTAGAGCAGTCATCAGAGAACCATATAGTAGGAACAGCCGAATATGGAACCCTTTTCGTTCTTTGGACACCTCCTATAACTTGTATGGCGACTATGGGGACCTTCATTTCGTACTCAGTTGGTACCCCTATTCATCGAGGGTATCGCTTTGATACCCCCAACAGACCTTTGGACACCGTCTTACTACTCCTTAGAGCAGTCATCAGAGAACCATATAGTAGGAACAGCCGAATATGGAACCCTTTTCGTTCTTTGGACACCTCCTATAACTTGTATGGCGACTATGGGGACCTTCATTCGTACTCAGTTGGTACCCCTATTCATCGAGGGTATCGCTTTGATACCCCCAACAGACCTTTGGACACCGTCTTACTACTCCTTAGAGCAGTCATCAGAGAACCATATAGTAGGAACAGCCGAATATGGAACCCTTTTCGTTCTTTGGACACCTCCTATAACTTGTATGGCGACTATGGGGACCTTCATATCGTACTCAGTTGGTACCCCTATTCATCGAGGGTATCGCTTTGATACCCCCAACAGACCTTTGGACACCGTCTTACTACTCCTTAGAGCAGTCATCAGAGAACCATATAGTAGGAACAGCCGAATATGGAACCCTTTTCGTTCTTTGGACACCTCCTATAACTTGTATGGCGACTATGGGGACCTTCATATCGTACTCAGTTGGTACCCCTATTCATCGAGGGTATCGCTTTGATACCCCCAACAGACCTTTGGACACCGTCTTACTACTCCTTAGAGCAGTCATCAGAGAACCATATAGTAGGAACAGCCGAATATGGAACCCTTTTCGTTCTTTGGACACCTCCTATAACTTGTATGGCGACTATGGGGACCTTCATTCGTACTCAGTTGGTACCCCTATTCATCGAGGGTATCGCTTTGATACCCCCAACAGACCTTTGGACACCGTCTTACTACTCCTTAGAGCAGTCATCAGAGAACCATATAGTAGGAACAGCCGAATATGGAACCCTTTTCGTTCTTTGGACACCTCCTATAACTTGTATGGCGACTATGGGGACCTTCATTTCGTACTCAGTTGGTACCCCTATTCATCGAGGGTATCGCTTTGATACCCCCAACAGACCTTTGGACACCGTCTTACTACTCCTTAGAGCAGTCATCAGAGAACCATATAGTAGGAACAGCCGAATATGGAACCCTTTTCGTTCTTTGGACACCTCCTATAACTTGTATGGCGACTATGGGGACCTTCATATCGTACTCAGTTGGTACCCCTATTCATCGAGGGTATCGCTTTGATACCCCCAACAGACCTTTGGACACCGTCTTACTACTCCTTAGAGCAGTCATCAGAGAACCATATAGTAGGAACAGCCGAATATGGAACCCTTTTCGTTCTTTGGACACCTCCTATAACTTGTATGGCGACTATGGGGACCTTCATATCGTACTCAGTTGGTACCCCTATTCATCGAGGGTATCGCTTTGATACCCCCAACAGACCTTTGGACACCGTCTTACTACTCCTTAGAGCAGTCATCAGAGAACCATATAGTAGGAACAGCCGAATATGGAACCCTTTTCGTTCTTTGGACACCTCCTATAACTTGTATGGCGACTATGGGGACCTTCATTCGTACTCAGTTGGTACCCCTATTCATCGAGGGTATCGCTTTGATACCCCCAACAGACCTTTGGACACCGTCTTACTACTCCTTAGAGCAGTCATCAGAGAACCATATAGTAGGAACAGCCGAATATGGAACCCTTTTCGTTCTTTGGACACCTCCTATAACTTGTATGGCGACTATGGGGACCTTCATTTCGTACTCAGTTGGTACCCCTATTCATCGAGGGTATCGCTTTGATACCCCCAACAGACCTTTGGACACCGTCTTACTACTCCTTAGAGCAGTCATCAGAGAACCATATAGTAGGAACAGCCGAATATGGAACCCTTTTCGTTCTTTGGACACCTCCTATAACTTGTATGGCGACTATGGGGACCTTCATTTCGTACTCAGTTGGTACCCCTATTCATCGAGGGTATCGCTTTGATACCCCCAACAGACCTTTGGACACCGTCTTACTACTCCTTAGAGCAGTCATCAGAGAACCATATAGTAGGAACAGCCGAATATGGAACCCTTTTCGTTCTTTGGACACCTCCTATAACTTGTATGGCGACTATGGGGACCTTCATTCGTACTCAGTTGGTACCCCTATTCATCGAGGGTATCGCTTTGATACCCCCAACAGACCTTTGGACACCGTCTTACTACTCCTTAGAGCAGTCATCAGAGAACCATATAGTAGGAACAGCCGAATATGGAACCCTTTTCGTTCTTTGGACACCTCCTATAACTTGTATGGCGACTATGGGGACCTTCATTTCGTACTCAGTTGGTACCCCTATTCATCGAGGGTATCGCTTTGATACCCCCAACAGACCTTTGGACACCGTCTTACTACTCCTTAGAGCAGTCATCAGAGAACCATATAGTAGGAACAGCCGAATATGGAACCCTTTTCGTTCTTTGGACACCTCCTATAACTTGTATGGCGACTATGGGGACCTTCATTTCGTACTCAGTTGGTACCCCTATTCATCGAGGGTATCGCTTTGATACCCCCAACAGACCTTTGGACACCGTCTTACTACTCCTTAGAGCAGTCATCAGAGAACCATATAGTAGGAACAGCCGAATATGGAACCCTTTTCGTTCTTTGGACACCTCCTATAACTTGTATGGCGACTATGGGGACCTTCATTTCGTACTCAGTTGGTACCCCTATTCATCGAGGGTATCGCTTTGATACCCCCAACAGACCTTTGGACACCGTCTTACTACTCCTTAGAGCAGTCATCAGAGAACCATATAGTAGGAACAGCCGAATATGGAACCCTTTTCGTTCTTTGGACACCTCCTATAACTTGTATGGCGACTATGGGGACCTTCATTCGTACTCAGTTGGTACCCCTATTCATCGAGGGTATCGCTTTGATACCCCCAACAGACCTTTGGACACCGTCTTACTACTCCTTAGAGCAGTCATCAGAGAACCATATAGTAGGAACAGCCGAATATGGAACCCTTTTCGTTCTTTGGACACCTCCTATAACTTGTATGGCGACTATGGGGACCTTCATTCGTACTCAGTTGGTACCCCTATTCATCGAGGGTATCGCTTTGATACCCCCAACAGACCTTTGGACACCGTCTTACTACTCCTTAGAGCAGTCATCAGAGAACCATATAGTAGGAACAGCCGAATATGGAACCCTTTTCGTTCTTTGGACACCTCCTATAACTTGTATGGCGACTATGGGGACCTTCATATCGTACTCAGTTGGTACCCCTATTCATCGAGGGTATCGCTTTGATACCCCCAACAGACCTTTGGACACCGTCTTACTACTCCTTAGAGCAGTCATCAGAGAACCATATAGTAGGAACAGCCGAATATGGAACCCTTTTCGTTCTTTGGACACCTCCTATAACTTGTATGGCGACTATGGGGACCTTCATTCGTACTCAGTTGGTACCCCTATTCATCGAGGGTATCGCTTTGATACCCCCAACAGACCTTTGGACACCGTCTTACTACTCCTTAGAGCAGTCATCAGAGAACCATATAGTAGGAACAGCCGAATATGGAACCCTTTTCGTTCTTTGGACACCTCCTATAACTTGTATGGCGACTATGGGGACCTTCATTTCGTACTCAGTTGGTACCCCTATTCATCGAGGGTATCGCTTTGATACCCCCAACAGACCTTTGGACACCGTCTTACTACTCCTTAGAGCAGTCATCAGAGAACCATATAGTAGGAACAGCCGAATATGGAACCCTTTTCGTTCTTTGGACACCTCCTATAACTTGTATGGCGACTATGGGGACCTTCATTCGTACTCAGTTGGTACCCCTATTCATCGAGGGTATCGCTTTGATACCCCCAACAGACCTTTGGACACCGTCTTACTACTCCTTAGAGCAGTCATCAGAGAACCATATAGTAGGAACAGCCGAATATGGAACCCTTTTCGTTCTTTGGACACCTCCTATAACTTGTATGGCGACTATGGGGACCTTCATTCGTACTCAGTTGGTACCCCTATTCATCGAGGGTATCGCTTTGATACCCCCAACAGACCTTTGGACACCGTCTTACTACTCCTTAGAGCAGTCATCAGAGAACCATATAGTAGGAACAGCCGAATATGGAACCCTTTTCGTTCTTTGGACACCTCCTATAACTTGTATGGCGACTATGGGGACCTTCATATCGTACTCAGTTGGTACCCCTATTCATCGAGGGTATCGCTTTGATACCCCCAACAGACCTTTGGACACCGTCTTACTACTCCTTAGAGCAGTCATCAGAGAACCATATAGTAGGAACAGCCGAATATGGAACCCTTTTCGTTCTTTGGACACCTCCTATAACTTGTATGGCGACTATGGGGACCTTCATTTCGTACTCAGTTGGTACCCCTATTCATCGAGGGTATCGCTTTGATACCCCCAACAGACCTTTGGACACCGTCTTACTACTCCTTAGAGCAGTCATCAGAGAACCATATAGTAGGAACAGCCGAATATGGAACCCTTTTCGTTCTTTGGACACCTCCTATAACTTGTATGGCGACTATGGGGACCTTCATATCGTACTCAGTTGGTACCCCTATTCATCGAGGGTATCGCTTTGATACCCCCAACAGACCTTTGGACACCGTCTTACTACTCCTTAGAGCAGTCATCAGAGAACCATATAGTAGGAACAGCCGAATATGGAACCCTTTTCGTTCTTTGGACACCTCCTATAACTTGTATGGCGACTATGGGGACCTTCATTTCGTACTCAGTTGGTACCCCTATTCATCGAGGGTATCGCTTTGATACCCCCAACAGACCTTTGGACACCGTCTTACTACTCCTTAGAGCAGTCATCAGAGAACCATATAGTAGGAACAGCCGAATATGGAACCCTTTTCGTTCTTTGGACACCTCCTATAACTTGTATGGCGACTATGGGGACCTTCATTCGTACTCAGTTGGTACCCCTATTCATCGAGGGTATCGCTTTGATACCCCCAACAGACCTTTGGACACCGTCTTACTACTCCTTAGAGCAGTCATCAGAGAACCATATAGTAGGAACAGCCGAATATGGAACCCTTTTCGTTCTTTGGACACCTCCTATAACTTGTATGGCGACTATGGGGACCTTCATTTCGTACTCAGTTGGTACCCCTATTCATCGAGGGTATCGCTTTGATACCCCCAACAGACCTTTGGACACCGTCTTACTACTCCTTAGAGCAGTCATCAGAGAACCATATAGTAGGAACAGCCGAATATGGAACCCTTTTCGTTCTTTGGACACCTCCTATAACTTGTATGGCGACTATGGGGACCTTCATTTCGTACTCAGTTGGTACCCCTATTCATCGAGGGTATCGCTTTGATACCCCCAACAGACCTTTGGACACCGTCTTACTACTCCTTAGAGCAGTCATCAGAGAACCATATAGTAGGAACAGCCGAATATGGAACCCTTTTCGTTCTTTGGACACCTCCTATAACTTGTATGGCGACTATGGGGACCTTCATTTCGTACTCAGTTGGTACCCCTATTCATCGAGGGTATCGCTTTGATACCCCCAACAGACCTTTGGACACCGTCTTACTACTCCTTAGAGCAGTCATCAGAGAACCATATAGTAGGAACAGCCGAATATGGAACCCTTTTCGTTCTTTGGACACCTCCTATAACTTGTATGGCGACTATGGGGACCTTCATTCGTACTCAGTTGGTACCCCTATTCATCGAGGGTATCGCTTTGATACCCCCAACAGACCTTTGGACACCGTCTTACTACTCCTTAGAGCAGTCATCAGAGAACCATATAGTAGGAACAGCCGAATATGGAACCCTTTTCGTTCTTTGGACACCTCCTATAACTTGTATGGCGACTATGGGGACCTTCATTTCGTACTCAGTTGGTACCCCTATTCATCGAGGGTATCGCTTTGATACCCCCAACAGACCTTTGGACACCGTCTTACTACTCCTTAGAGCAGTCATCAGAGAACCATATAGTAGGAACAGCCGAATATGGAACCCTTTTCGTTCTTTGGACACCTCCTATAACTTGTATGGCGACTATGGGGACCTTCATTTCGTACTCAGTTGGTACCCCTATTCATCGAGGGTATCGCTTTGATACCCCCAACAGACCTTTGGACACCGTCTTACTACTCCTTAGAGCAGTCATCAGAGAACCATATAGTAGGAACAGCCGAATATGGAACCCTTTTCGTTCTTTGGACACCTCCTATAACTTGTATGGCGACTATGGGGACCTTCATTTCGTACTCAGTTGGTACCCCTATTCATCGAGGGTATCGCTTTGATACCCCCAACAGACCTTTGGACACCGTCTTACTACTCCTTAGAGCAGTCATCAGAGAACCATATAGTAGGAACAGCCGAATATGGAACCCTTTTCGTTCTTTGGACACCTCCTATAACTTGTATGGCGACTATGGGGACCTTCATTCGTACTCAGTTGGTACCCCTATTCATCGAGGGTATCGCTTTGATACCCCCAACAGACCTTTGGACACCGTCTTACTACTCCTTAGAGCAGTCATCAGAGAACCATATAGTAGGAACAGCCGAATATGGAACCCTTTTCGTTCTTTGGACACCTCCTATAACTTGTATGGCGACTATGGGGACCTTCATTTCGTACTCAGTTGGTACCCCTATTCATCGAGGGTATCGCTTTGATACCCCCAACAGACCTTTGGACACCGTCTTACTACTCCTTAGAGCAGTCATCAGAGAACCATATAGTAGGAACAGCCGAATATGGAACCCTTTTCGTTCTTTGGACACCTCCTATAACTTGTATGGCGACTATGGGGACCTTCATTCGTACTCAGTTGGTACCCCTATTCATCGAGGGTATCGCTTTGATACCCCCAACAGACCTTTGGACACCGTCTTACTACTCCTTAGAGCAGTCATCAGAGAACCATATAGTAGGAACAGCCGAATATGGAACCCTTTTCGTTCTTTGGACACCTCCTATAACTTGTATGGCGACTATGGGGACCTTCATTTCGTACTCAGTTGGTACCCCTATTCATCGAGGGTATCGCTTTGATACCCCCAACAGACCTTTGGACACCGTCTTACTACTCCTTAGAGCAGTCATCAGAGAACCATATAGTAGGAACAGCCGAATATGGAACCCTTTTCGTTCTTTGGACACCTCCTATAACTTGTATGGCGACTATGGGGACCTTCATTTCGTACTCAGTTGGTACCCCTATTCATCGAGGGTATCGCTTTGATACCCCCAACAGACCTTTGGACACCGTCTTACTACTCCTTAGAGCAGTCATCAGAGAACCATATAGTAGGAACAGCCGAATATGGAACCCTTTTCGTTCTTTGGACACCTCCTATAACTTGTATGGCGACTATGGGGACCTTCATTTCGTACTCAGTTGGTACCCCTATTCATCGAGGGTATCGCTTTGATACCCCCAACAGACCTTTGGACACCGTCTTACTACTCCTTAGAGCAGTCATCAGAGAACCATATAGTAGGAACAGCCGAATATGGAACCCTTTTCGTTCTTTGGACACCTCCTATAACTTGTATGGCGACTATGGGGACCTTCATTCGTACTCAGTTGGTACCCCTATTCATCGAGGGTATCGCTTTGATACCCCCAACAGACCTTTGGACACCGTCTTACTACTCCTTAGAGCAGTCATCAGAGAACCATATAGTAGGAACAGCCGAATATGGAACCCTTTTCGTTCTTTGGACACCTCCTATAACTTGTATGGCGACTATGGGGACCTTCATTTCGTACTCAGTTGGTACCCCTATTCATCGAGGGTATCGCTTTGATACCCCCAACAGACCTTTGGACACCGTCTTACTACTCCTTAGAGCAGTCATCAGAGAACCATATAGTAGGAACAGCCGAATATGGAACCCTTTTCGTTCTTTGGACACCTCCTATAACTTGTATGGCGACTATGGGGACCTTCATTTCGTACTCAGTTGGTACCCCTATTCATCGAGGGTATCGCTTTGATACCCCCAACAGACCTTTGGACACCGTCTTACTACTCCTTAGAGCAGTCATCAGAGAACCATATAGTAGGAACAGCCGAATATGGAACCCTTTTCGTTCTTTGGACACCTCCTATAACTTGTATGGCGACTATGGGGACCTTCATTTCGTACTCAGTTGGTACCCCTATTCATCGAGGGTATCGCTTTGATACCCCCAACAGACCTTTGGACACCGTCTTACTACTCCTTAGAGCAGTCATCAGAGAACCATATAGTAGGAACAGCCGAATATGGAACCCTTTTCGTTCTTTGGACACCTCCTATAACTTGTATGGCGACTATGGGGACCTTCATTCGTACTCAGTTGGTACCCCTATTCATCGAGGGTATCGCTTTGATACCCCCAACAGACCTTTGGACACCGTCTTACTACTCCTTAGAGCAGTCATCAGAGAACCATATAGTAGGAACAGCCGAATATGGAACCCTTTTCGTTCTTTGGACACCTCCTATAACTTGTATGGCGACTATGGGGACCTTCATTTCGTACTCAGTTGGTACCCCTATTCATCGAGGGTATCGCTTTGATACCCCCAACAGACCTTTGGACACCGTCTTACTACTCCTTAGAGCAGTCATCAGAGAACCATATAGTAGGAACAGCCGAATATGGAACCCTTTTCGTTCTTTGGACACCTCCTATAACTTGTATGGCGACTATGGGGACCTTCATATCGTACTCAGTTGGTACCCCTATTCATCGAGGGTATCGCTTTGATACCCCCAACAGACCTTTGGACACCGTCTTACTACTCCTTAGAGCAGTCATCAGAGAACCATATAGTAGGAACAGCCGAATATGGAACCCTTTTCGTTCTTTGGACACCTCCTATAACTTGTATGGCGACTATGGGGACCTTCATTTCGTACTCAGTTGGTACCCCTATTCATCGAGGGTATCGCTTTGATACCCCCAACAGACCTTTGGACACCGTCTTACTACTCCTTAGAGCAGTCATCAGAGAACCATATAGTAGGAACAGCCGAATATGGAACCCTTTTCGTTCTTTGGACACCTCCTATAACTTGTATGGCGACTATGGGGACCTTCATTTCGTACTCAGTTGGTACCCCTATTCATCGAGGGTATCGCTTTGATACCCCCAACAGACCTTTGGACACCGTCTTACTACTCCTTAGAGCAGTCATCAGAGAACCATATAGTAGGAACAGCCGAATATGGAACCCTTTTCGTTCTTTGGACACCTCCTATAACTTGTATGGCGACTATGGGGACCTTCATTTCGTACTCAGTTGGTACCCCTATTCATCGAGGGTATCGCTTTGATACCCCCAACAGACCTTTGGACACCGTCTTACTACTCCTTAGAGCAGTCATCAGAGAACCATATAGTAGGAACAGCCGAATATGGAACCCTTTTCGTTCTTTGGACACCTCCTATAACTTGTATGGCGACTATGGGGACCTTCATTTCGTACTCAGTTGGTACCCCTATTCATCGAGGGTATCGCTTTGATACCCCCAACAGACCTTTGGACACCGTCTTACTACTCCTTAGAGCAGTCATCAGAGAACCATATAGTAGGAACAGCCGAATATGGAACCCTTTTCGTTCTTTGGACACCTCCTATAACTTGTATGGCGACTATGGGGACCTTCATTTCGTACTCAGTTGGTACCCCTATTCATCGAGGGTATCGCTTTGATACCCCCAACAGACCTTTGGACACCGTCTTACTACTCCTTAGAGCAGTCATCAGAGAACCATATAGTAGGAACAGCCGAATATGGAACCCTTTTCGTTCTTTGGACACCTCCTATAACTTGTATGGCGACTATGGGGACCTTCATTTCGTACTCAGTTGGTACCCCTATTCATCGAGGGTATCGCTTTGATACCCCCAACAGACCTTTGGACACCGTCTTACTACTCCTTAGAGCAGTCATCAGAGAACCATATAGTAGGAACAGCCGAATATGGAACCCTTTTCGTTCTTTGGACACCTCCTATAACTTGTATGGCGACTATGGGGACCTTCATTCGTACTCAGTTGGTACCCCTATTCATCGAGGGTATCGCTTTGATACCCCCAACAGACCTTTGGACACCGTCTTACTACTCCTTAGAGCAGTCATCAGAGAACCATATAGTAGGAACAGCCGAATATGGAACCCTTTTCGTTCTTTGGACACCTCCTATAACTTGTATGGCGACTATGGGGACCTTCATTCGTACTCAGTTGGTACCCCTATTCATCGAGGGTATCGCTTTGATACCCCCAACAGACCTTTGGACACCGTCTTACTACTCCTTAGAGCAGTCATCAGAGAACCATATAGTAGGAACAGCCGAATATGGAACCCTTTTCGTTCTTTGGACACCTCCTATAACTTGTATGGCGACTATGGGGACCTTCATATCGTACTCAGTTGGTACCCCTATTCATCGAGGGTATCGCTTTGATACCCCCAACAGACCTTTGGACACCGTCTTACTACTCCTTAGAGCAGTCATCAGAGAACCATATAGTAGGAACAGCCGAATATGGAACCCTTTTCGTTCTTTGGACACCTCCTATAACTTGTATGGCGACTATGGGGACCTTCATTCGTACTCAGTTGGTACCCCTATTCATCGAGGGTATCGCTTTGATACCCCCAACAGACCTTTGGACACCGTCTTACTACTCCTTAGAGCAGTCATCAGAGAACCATATAGTAGGAACAGCCGAATATGGAACCCTTTTCGTTCTTTGGACACCTCCTATAACTTGTATGGCGACTATGGGGACCTTCATTTCGTACTCAGTTGGTACCCCTATTCATCGAGGGTATCGCTTTGATACCCCCAACAGACCTTTGGACACCGTCTTACTACTCCTTAGAGCAGTCATCAGAGAACCATATAGTAGGAACAGCCGAATATGGAACCCTTTTCGTTCTTTGGACACCTCCTATAACTTGTATGGCGACTATGGGGACCTTCATATCGTACTCAGTTGGTACCCCTATTCATCGAGGGTATCGCTTTGATACCCCCAACAGACCTTTGGACACCGTCTTACTACTCCTTAGAGCAGTCATCAGAGAACCATATAGTAGGAACAGCCGAATATGGAACCCTTTTCGTTCTTTGGACACCTCCTATAACTTGTATGGCGACTATGGGGACCTTCATTTCGTACTCAGTTGGTACCCCTATTCATCGAGGGTATCGCTTTGATACCCCCAACAGACCTTTGGACACCGTCTTACTACTCCTTAGAGCAGTCATCAGAGAACCATATAGTAGGAACAGCCGAATATGGAACCCTTTTCGTTCTTTGGACACCTCCTATAACTTGTATGGCGACTATGGGGACCTTCATTTCGTACTCAGTTGGTACCCCTATTCATCGAGGGTATCGCTTTGATACCCCCAACAGACCTTTGGACACCGTCTTACTACTCCTTAGAGCAGTCATCAGAGAACCATATAGTAGGAACAGCCGAATATGGAACCCTTTTCGTTCTTTGGACACCTCCTATAACTTGTATGGCGACTATGGGGACCTTCATTTCGTACTCAGTTGGTACCCCTATTCATCGAGGGTATCGCTTTGATACCCCCAACAGACCTTTGGACACCGTCTTACTACTCCTTAGAGCAGTCATCAGAGAACCATATAGTAGGAACAGCCGAATATGGAACCCTTTTCGTTCTTTGGACACCTCCTATAACTTGTATGGCGACTATGGGGACCTTCATTTCGTACTCAGTTGGTACCCCTATTCATCGAGGGTATCGCTTTGATACCCCCAACAGACCTTTGGACACCGTCTTACTACTCCTTAGAGCAGTCATCAGAGAACCATATAGTAGGAACAACCGAATATGGAACCCTTTTCGTTCTTTGGACACCTCCTATAACTTGTATGGCGACTATGGGGACCTTCATATCGTACTCAGTTGGTACCCCTATTCATCGAGGGTATCGCTGTGATACCCCCAACAGACCTTTGGACACCGTCTTACTACTCCTTAAAGCAGTCACCAGAGAACCATATAGTAGGAAGAGCCGAATATGGAACCCTTTTCGTACTTTGGACACCTCCTATAATTTGTATGGCGACTATGCGGACCTTCATATCGTACTCAGTTGGTACCCCTATTCATCGAGGGTATCGCTTTGATACCCCCAACAGACCTTTGGACACCGTCTTACTACTCCTTAGAGCAGTCATCAGAGAACCATTTAGTAGTAACAGCCGAATATGGAACCCTTTTCGTTCTTGGGACACCTCCAATAACTTTTTTTTTTATTCCTCTACCGACGGCGATGCGACCGGCGCCAGCATCTCGGGAGATACCGATCTCCGTGGTGACGGTGTGGGGGCGGGGGCGGTACTCGTCCGCGCTCCCGCATCCGGCTCTCCTGGTGTCCCTGGCGTTCCCCTCGGGGCTGGCGTGGGTGCTCCCGTTGCGCTGCATAGTGACGACAGCGTTCCCGGCGACAGGAGCGTCACCACTACTCGCGGCGACATCTTCATTTTTTTCGGTTTGACGGTTACGGTGGCCTCTGCATCCACCGACCCATCAGACCCGCTCTCCTCCTCTTGCATGGCTACCGCTGTCCGGTTCGTTGCTCTGCCCAGCAGTTGCTAGACTTCTGCGCCTAGCCGGTATGCGGTCCGCATTCGCCTTTATGGCAAAAGCTCAGTGCGGAGCTTTTATGGTGTGTGTCTTTGATAGGACTTGAGCTAGTGGCCCATAGGTGGCGCTGGTGGCACTAAAGAGAAGAGCTCTCCCAGGACATCAACCGGAATGTCCGATGAGCTCTCCACTGTGCACTTGTCAGCCTATAAGCAAACAACACTCCTCGCACGCACTAACCGACACTGACACACACTACCCTACTAAGTGCGTGTGCCCTTAGCACGTGTTTATGCCACGTCGTTTTTCACTCTTTTTTGATGCTGTTTTTACCACTGAATGTTTGTTTTCTCTTTTCGGAGGTGATTTGCACAGCACTTTTACACTCCTGAAAGGTTTTCTCAACCAAACTGCGGCTGCGGGCTCCCTTTCATCCGCACCGAAAGGGAGCGCTTCGCACGCACGCACTCACCTAACCACACACGCACTTTTTTGGTCACACGCGCCGAAGCGCGACGCAATGTTTGTGTGCCGTTTTATACTATATTTGCACAGATTTTCACCAAAACTTCACACAGGTGGCGTACAAACTGGATAACTAAACACTTTGCACGCACGTTTCACTGTTTTCAATATAGTTTCCTTTCGATAATCTGTTTTCACCAAAAGCTCACGAAAGGCGTCCGCTCGCTTCGGTTGACAGTTCGCCTCTCCCTCCTATAACTTGTATGACGACTATGGGGACCTTCATTTCGTACTCAGTTGGTACCCCTATTCATCGAGGGTATCGCTTTGATACCCCCAACAGACCTTTGGACACCGTCTTACTACTCCTTAGAGCAGTCATCAGAGAACCATATAGTAGGAACAGCCGAATATGGAACCCTTTTCGTTCTTTGGACACCTCCTATAACTTGTATGGCGACTATGGGGACCTTCATTTCGTACTCAGTTGGTACCCCTATTCATCGAGGGTATCGCTTTGATACCCCCAACAGACCTTTGGACACCGTCTTACTACTCCTTAGAGCAGTCATCAGAGAACCATATAGTAGGAACAGCCGAATATGGAACCCTTTTCGTTCTTTGGACACCTCCTATAACTTGTATGGCGACTATGGGGACCTTCATATCGTACTCAGTTGGTACCCCTATTCATCGAGGGTATCGCTTTGATACCCCCAACAGACCTTTGGACACCGTCTTACTACTCCTTAGAGCAGTCATCAGAGAACCATATAGTAGGAACAGCCGAATATGGAACCCTTTTCGTTCTTTGGACACCTCCTATAACTTGTATGGCGACTATGGGGACCTTCATTTCGTACTCAGTTGGTACCCCTATTCATCGAGGGTATCGCTGTGATACCCCCAACAGACCTTTGGACACCGTCTTACTACTCCTTAGAGCAGTCATCAGAGAACCATATAGTAGGAACAGCCGAATATGGAACCCTTTTCGTTCTTTGGACACCTCCTATAACTTGTATGGCGACTATGGGGACCTTCATATCGTACTCAGTTGGTACCCCTATTCATCGAGGGTATCGCTGTGATACCCCCAACAGACCTTTGGACACCGTCTTACTACTCCTTAGAGCAGTCATCAGAGAACCATATAGTAGGAACAGCCGAATATGGAACCCTTTTCGTTCTTTGGACACCTCCTATAACTTGTATGGCGACTATGGGGACCTTCATTTCGTACTCAGTTGGTACCCCTATTCATCGAGGGTATCGCTTTGATACCCCCAACAGACCTTTGGACACCGTCTTACTACTCCTTAGAGCAGTCATCAGAGAACCATATAGTAGGAACAGCCGAATATGGAACCCTTTTCGTTCTTTGGACACCTCCTATAACTTGTATGGCGACTATGGGGACCTTCATTCGTACTCAGTTGGTACCCCTATTCATCGAGGGTATCGCTTTGATACCCCCAACAGACCTTTGGACACCGTCTTACTACTCCTTAGAGCAGTCATCAGAGAACCATATAGTAGGAACAGCCGAATATGGAACCCTTTTCGTTCTTTGGACACCTCCTATAACTTGTATGGCGACTATGGGGACCTTCATTTCGTACTCAGTTGGTACCCCTATTCATCGAGGGTATCGCTTTGATACCCCCAACAGACCTTTGGACACCGTCTTACTACTCCTTAGAGCAGTCATCAGAGAACCATATAGTAGGAACAGCCGAATATGGAACCCTTTTCGTTCTTTGGACACCTCCTATAACTTGTATGGCGACTATGGGGACCTTCATTTCGTACTCAGTTGGTACCCCTATTCATCGAGGGTATCGCTGTGATACCCCCAACAGACCTTTGGACACCGTCTTACTACTCCTTAGAGCAGTCATCAGAGAACCATATAGTAGGAACAGCCGAATATGGAACCCTTTTCGTTCTTTGGACACCTCCTATAACTTGTATGGCGACTATGGGGACCTTCATTTCGTACTCAGTTGGTACCCCTATTCATCGAGGGTATCGCTTTGATACCCCCAACAGACCTTTGGACACCGTCTTACTACTCCTTAGAGCAGTCATCAGAGAACCATATAGTAGGAACAGCCGAATATGGAACCCTTTTCGTTCTTTGGACACCTCCTATAACTTGTATGGCGACTATGGGGACCTTCATTTCGTACTCAGTTGGTACCCCTATTCATCGAGGGTATCGCTTTGATACCCCCAACAGACCTTTGGACACCGTCTTACTACTCCTTAGAGCAGTCATCAGAGAACCATATAGTAGGAACAGCCGAATATGGAACCCTTTTCGTTCTTTGGACACCTCCTATAACTTGTATGGCGACTATGGGGACCTTCATTTCGTACTCAGTTGGTACCCCTATTCATCGAGGGTATCGCTGTGATACCCCCAACAGACCTTTGGACACCGTCTTACTACTCCTTAGAGCAGTCATCAGAGAACCATATAGTAGGAACAGCCGAATATGGAACCCTTTTCGTTCTTTGGACACCTCCTATAACTTGTATGGCGACTATGGGGACCTTCATATCGTACTCAGTTGGTACCCCTATTCATCGAGGGTATCGCTTTGATACCCCCAACAGACCTTTGGACACCGTCTTACTACTCCTTAGAGCAGTCATCAGAGAACCATATAGTAGGAACAGCCGAATATGGAACCCTTTTCGTTCTTTGGACACCTCCTATAACTTGTATGGCGACTATGGGGACCTTCATTTCGTACTCAGTTGGTACCCCTATTCATCGAGGGTATCGCTTTGATACCCCCAACAGACCTTTGGACACCGTCTTACTACTCCTTAGAGCAGTCATCAGAGAACCATATAGTAGGAACAGCCGAATATGGAACCCTTTTCGTTCTTTGGACACCTCCTATAACTTGTATGGCGACTATGGGGACCTTCATTTCGTACTCAGTTGGTACCCCTATTCATCGAGGGTATCGCTTTGATACCCCCAACAGACCTTTGGACACCGTCTTACTACTCCTTAGAGCAGTCATCAGAGAACCATATAGTAGGAACAGCCGAATATGGAACCCTTTTCGTTCTTTGGACACCTCCTATAACTTGTATGGCGACTATGGGGACCTTCATTTCGTACTCAGTTGGTACCCCTATTCATCGAGGGTATCGCTTTGATACCCCCAACAGACCTTTGGACACCGTCTTACTACTCCTTAGAGCAGTCATCAGAGAACCATATAGTAGGAACAGCCGAATATGGAACCCTTTTCGTTCTTTGGACACCTCCTATAACTTGTATGGCGACTATGGGGACCTTCATTTCGTACTCAGTTGGTACCCCTATTCATCGAGGGTATCGCTTTGATACCCCCAACAGACCTTTGGACACCGTCTTACTACTCCTTAGAGCAGTCATCAGAGAACCATATAGTAGGAACAGCCGAATATGGAACCCTTTTCGTTCTTTGGACACCTCCTATAACTTGTATGGCGACTATGGGGACCTTCATTTCGTACTCAGTTGGTACCCCTATTCATCGAGGGTATCGCTTTGATACCCCCAACAGACCTTTGGACACCGTCTTACTACTCCTTAGAGCAGTCATCAGAGAACCATATAGTAGGAACAGCCGAATATGGAACCCTTTTCGTTCTTTGGACACCTCCTATAACTTGTATGGCGACTATGGGGACCTTCATTTCGTACTCAGTTGGTACCCCTATTCATCGAGGGTATCGCTTTGATACCCCCAACAGACCTTTGGACACCGTCTTACTACTCCTTAGAGCAGTCATCAGAGAACCATATAGTAGGAACAGCCGAATATGGAACCCTTTTCGTTCTTTGGACACCTCCTATAACTTGTATGGCGACTATGGGGACCTTCATATCGTACTCAGTTGGTACCCCTATTCATCGAGGGTATCGCTTTGATACCCCCAACAGACCTTTGGACACCGTCTTACTACTCCTTAGAGCAGTCATCAGAGAACCATATAGTAGGAACAGCCGAATATGGAACCCTTTTCGTTCTTTGGACACCTCCTATAACTTGTATGGCGACTATGGGGACCTTCATATCGTACTCAGTTGGTACCCCTATTCATCGAGGGTATCGCTTTGATACCCCCAACAGACCTTTGGACACCGTCTTACTACTCCTTAGAGCAGTCATCAGAGAACCATATAGTAGGAACAGCCGAATATGGAACCCTTTTCGTTCTTTGGACACCTCCTATAACTTGTATGGCGACTATGGGGACCTTCATTTCGTACTCAGTTGGTACCCCTATTCATCGAGGGTATCGCTTTGATACCCCCAACAGACCTTTGGACACCGTCTTACTACTCCTTAGAGCAGTCATCAGAGAACCATATAGTAGGAACAGCCGAATATGGAACCCTTTTCGTTCTTTGGACACCTCCTATAACTTGTATGGCGACTATGGGGACCTTCATTTCGTACTCAGTTGGTACCCCTATTCATCGAGGGTATCGCTTTGATACCCCCAACAGACCTTTGGACACCGTCTTACTACTCCTTAGAGCAGTCATCAGAGAACCATATAGTAGGAACAGCCGAATATGGAACCCTTTTCGTTCTTTGGACACCTCCTATAACTTGTATGGCGACTATGGGGACCTTCATTTCGTACTCAGTTGGTACCCCTATTCATCGAGGGTATCGCTGTGATACCCCCAACAGACCTTTGGACACCGTCTTACTACTCCTTAGAGCAGTCATCAGAGAACCATATAGTAGGAACAGCCGAATATGGAACCCTTTTCGTTCTTTGGACACCTCCTATAACTTGTATGGCGACTATGGGGACCTTCATATCGTACTCAGTTGGTACCCCTATTCATCGAGGGTATCGCTTTGATACCCCCAACAGACCTTTGGACACCGTCTTACTACTCCTTAGAGCAGTCATCAGAGAACCATATAGTAGGAACAGCCGAATATGGAACCCTTTTCGTTCTTTGGACACCTCCTATAACTTGTATGGCGACTATGGGGACCTTCATTCGTACTCAGTTGGTACCCCTATTCATCGAGGGTATCGCTTTGATACCCCCAACAGACCTTTGGACACCGTCTTACTACTCCTTAGAGCAGTCATCAGAGAACCATATAGTAGGAACAGCCGAATATGGAACCCTTTTCGTTCTTTGGACACCTCCTATAACTTGTATGGCGACTATGGGGACCTTCATTCGTACTCAGTTGGTACCCCTATTCATCGAGGGTATCGCTTTGATACCCCCAACAGACCTTTGGACACCGTCTTACTACTCCTTAGAGCAGTCATCAGAGAACCATATAGTAGGAACAGCCGAATATGGAACCCTTTTCGTTCTTTGGACACCTCCTATAACTTGTATGGCGACTATGGGGACCTTCATTCGTACTCAGTTGGTACCCCTATTCATCGAGGGTATCGCTTTGATACCCCCAACAGACCTTTGGACACCGTCTTACTACTCCTTAGAGCAGTCATCAGAGAACCATATAGTAGGAACAGCCGAATATGGAACCCTTTTCGTTCTTTGGACACCTCCTATAACTTGTATGGCGACTATGGGGACCTTCATTTCGTACTCAGTTGGTACCCCTATTCATCGAGGGTATCGCTTTGATACCCCCAACAGACCTTTGGACACCGTCTTACTACTCCTTAGAGCAGTCATCAGAGAACCATATAGTAGGAACAGCCGAATATGGAACCCTTTTCGTTCTTTGGACACCTCCTATAACTTGTATGGCGACTATGGGGACCTTCATTTCGTACTCAGTTGGTACCCCTATTCATCGAGGGTATCGCTTTGATACCCCCAACAGACCTTTGGACACCGTCTTACTACTCCTTAGAGCAGTCATCAGAGAACCATATAGTAGGAACAGCCGAATATGGAACCCTTTTCGTTCTTTGGACACCTCCTATAACTTGTATGGCGACTATGGGGACCTTCATTTCGTACTCAGTTGGTACCCCTATTCATCGAGGGTATCGCTTTGATACCCCCAACAGACCTTTGGACACCGTCTTACTACTCCTTAGAGCAGTCATCAGAGAACCATATAGTAGGAACAGCCGAATATGGAACCCTTTTCGTTCTTTGGACACCTCCTATAACTTGTATGGCGACTATGGGGACCTTCATTTCGTACTCAGTTGGTACCCCTATTCATCGAGGGTATCGCTTTGATACCCCCAACAGACCTTTGGACACCGTCTTACTACTCCTTAGAGCAGTCATCAGAGAACCATATAGTAGGAACAGCCGAATATGGAACCCTTTTCGTTCTTTGGACACCTCCTATAACTTGTATGGCGACTATGGGGACCTTCATATCGTACTCAGTTGGTACCCCTATTCATCGAGGGTATCGCTTTGATACCCCCAACAGACCTTTGGACACCGTCTTACTACTCCTTAGAGCAGTCATCAGAGAACCATATAGTAGGAACAGCCGAATATGGAACCCTTTTCGTTCTTTGGACACCTCCTATAACTTGTATGGCGACTATGGGGACCTTCATTTCGTACTCAGTTGGTACCCCTATTCATCGAGGGTATCGCTTTGATACCCCCAACAGACCTTTGGACACCGTCTTACTACTCCTTAGAGCAGTCATCAGAGAACCATATAGTAGGAACAGCCGAATATGGAACCCTTTTCGTTCTTTGGACACCTCCTATAACTTGTATGGCGACTATGGGGACCTTCATTTCGTACTCAGTTGGTACCCCTATTCATCGAGGGTATCGCTTTGATACCCCCAACAGACCTTTGGACACCGTCTTACTACTCCTTAGAGCAGTCATCAGAGAACCATATAGTAGGAACAGCCGAATATGGAACCCTTTTCGTTCTTTGGACACCTCCTATAACTTGTATGGCGACTATGGGGACCTTCATATCGTACTCAGTTGGTACCCCTATTCATCGAGGGTATCGCTTTGATACCCCCAACAGACCTTTGGACACCGTCTTACTACTCCTTAGAGCAGTCATCAGAGAACCATATAGTAGGAACAGCCGAATATGGAACCCTTTTCGTTCTTTGGACACCTCCTATAACTTGTATGGCGACTATGGGGACCTTCATTTCGTACTCAGTTGGTACCCCTATTCATCGAGGGTATCGCTTTGATACCCCCAACAGACCTTTGGACACCGTCTTACTACTCCTTAGAGCAGTCATCAGAGAACCATATAGTAGGAACAGCCGAATATGGAACCCTTTTCGTTCTTTGGACACCTCCTATAACTTGTATGGCGACTATGGGGACCTTCATTTCGTACTCAGTTGGTACCCCTATTCATCGAGGGTATCGCTTTGATACCCCCAACAGACCTTTGGACACCGTCTTACTACTCCTTAGAGCAGTCATCAGAGAACCATATAGTAGGAACAGCCGAATATGGAACCCTTTTCGTTCTTTGGACACCTCCTATAACTTGTATGGCGACTATGGGGACCTTCATATCGTACTCAGTTGGTACCCCTATTCATCGAGGGTATCGCTTTGATACCCCCAACAGACCTTTGGACACCGTCTTACTACTCCTTAGAGCAGTCATCAGAGAACCATATAGTAGGAACAGCCGAATATGGAACCCTTTTCGTTCTTTGGACACCTCCTATAACTTGTATGGCGACTATGGGGACCTTCATATCGTACTCAGTTGGTACCCCTATTCATCGAGGGTATCGCTTTGATACCCCCAACAGACCTTTGGACACCGTCTTACTACTCCTTAGAGCAGTCATCAGAGAACCATATAGTAGGAACAGCCGAATATGGAACCCTTTTCGTTCTTTGGACACCTCCTATAACTTGTATGGCGACTATGGGGACCTTCATTTCGTACTCAGTTGGTACCCCTATTCATCGAGGGTATCGCTTTGATACCCCCAACAGACCTTTGGACACCGTCTTACTACTCCTTAGAGCAGTCATCAGAGAACCATATAGTAGGAACAGCCGAATATGGAACCCTTTTCGTTCTTTGGACACCTCCTATAACTTGTATGGCGACTATGGGGACCTTCATATCGTACTCAGTTGGTACCCCTATTCATCGAGGGTATCGCTTTGATACCCCCAACAGACCTTTGGACACCGTCTTACTACTCCTTAGAGCAGTCATCAGAGAACCATATAGTAGGAACAGCCGAATATGGAACCCTTTTCGTTCTTTGGACACCTCCTATAACTTGTATGGCGACTATGGGGACCTTCATTTCGTACTCAGTTGGTACCCCTATTCATCGAGGGTATCGCTTTGATACCCCCAACAGACCTTTGGACACCGTCTTACTACTCCTTAGAGCAGTCATCAGAGAACCATATAGTAGGAACAGCCGAATATGGAACCCTTTTCGTTCTTTGGACACCTCCTATAACTTGTATGGCGACTATGGGGACCTTCATATCGTACTCAGTTGGTACCCCTATTCATCGAGGGTATCGCTTTGATACCCCCAACAGACCTTTGGACACCGTCTTACTACTCCTTAGAGCAGTCATCAGAGAACCATATAGTAGGAACAGCCGAATATGGAACCCTTTTCGTTCTTTGGACACCTCCTATAACTTGTATGGCGACTATGGGGACCTTCATTTCGTACTCAGTTGGTACCCCTATTCATCGAGGGTATCGCTTTGATACCCCCAACAGACCTTTGGACACCGTCTTACTACTCCTTAGAGCAGTCATCAGAGAACCATATAGTAGGAACAGCCGAATATGGAACCCTTTTCGTTCTTTGGACACCTCCTATAACTTGTATGGCGACTATGGGGACCTTCATTTCGTACTCAGTTGGTACCCCTATTCATCGAGGGTATCGCTTTGATACCCCCAACAGACCTTTGGACACCGTCTTACTACTCCTTAGAGCAGTCATCAGAGAACCATATAGTAGGAACAGCCGAATATGGAACCCTTTTCGTTCTTTGGACACCTCCTATAACTTGTATGGCGACTATGGGGACCTTCATTTCGTACTCAGTTGGTACCCCTATTCATCGAGGGTATCGCTTTGATACCCCCAACAGACCTTTGGACACCGTCTTACTACTCCTTAGAGCAGTCATCAGAGAACCATATAGTAGGAACAGCCGAATATGGAACCCTTTTCGTTCTTTGGACACCTCCTATAACTTGTATGGCGACTATGGGGACCTTCATATCGTACTCAGTTGGTACCCCTATTCATCGAGGGTATCGCTTTGATACCCCCAACAGACCTTTGGACACCGTCTTACTACTCCTTAGAGCAGTCATCAGAGAACCATATAGTAGGAACAGCCGAATATGGAACCCTTTTCGTTCTTTGGACACCTCCTATAACTTGTATGGCGACTATGGGACCTTCATTTCGTACTCAGTTGGTACCCCTATTCATCGAGGGTATCGCTGTGATACCCCCAACAGACCTTTGGACACCGTCTTACTACTCCTTAGAGCAGTCATCAGAGAACCATATAGTAGGAACAGCCGAATATGGAACCCTTTTCGTTCTTTGGACACCTCCTATAACTTGTATGACGACTATGGGGACCTTCATTTCGTACTCAGTTGGTACCCCTATTCATCGAGGGTATCGCTGTGATACCCCCAACAGACCTTTGGACACCGTCTTACTACTCCTTAGAGCAGTCATCAGAGAACCATATAGTAGGAACAGCCGAATATGGAACCCTTTTCGTTCTTTGGACACCTCCTATAACTTGTATGGCGACTATGGGGACCTTCATATCGTACTCAGTTGGTACCCCTATTCATCGAGGGTATCGCTGTGATACCCCCAACAGACAGTTAAACTTTCTTATAACCGTTTGGTCATAAAAAAATTTTATTAAACCTAGAGATAATTTTACAACTCGACTTATCGTTTCGAACTCCTAATTACAACTGATTTATCATCGCCCAGCTTGTGCCCTACTGTCGGGAACCCACGATGGTTCCCACGGTTTGGCCACGTTGGCTCTCCACGTGCAGCGGTGTCCTTTTCTGGAGCTGTCTGCGCGTGGCCAGTGTCGCGTTGCTCGGCGTCTTCGTCGTCATCGCTTTGCTCGGTGCATTCTGCTGCGTTGCAGATTCTCGATGCTCGATGCCGTTCTGCGTTGTCGTCTTTTAGCCCATGCTGCGATGTCGTCTTCGATGCGAGATCAGCTTAACTCGGCTACGATGTCTTAACTCCTCCCCTCTTAAGTGACTTTGCCCTCAAAGTCTCGCTGCTGCGTGGAACGAGATAGGTCGGCTGACAAAGGTTTCGAGTTGTTTCGCTTGAGTCATGTCTATTTTTACTGTAGTTCTCTTGAATTGGAAGAATAGAAATATTATACATGCGCATATGCATATTAACGCAAATGTTCCTCCAAATATGTTAAATTTCCATCTCAAGGAGTCGTTTTGTAGGTTGATACTTTTTAGCTTTTCTCTGTGTTCTATTGTGAGGTTTTGTATCAGTTGAAGAGGCGGTCTATGTTTGATTTCGCCTTTGTCAATGTTAATTCCTGTTGTTGACTTAAATGGTTTACCAGGAATGGTGACTTCATTGTTTGAATAAATTTCTCCATTAATGATGATGTTACAATTTTCGAATTGTATGACGTAGGAACCGTTCAGTACTTGGTTCATTTTGCTGCAGTTTGATGCGATTTCTGCTATGACGTCATTGATTAGTATTGTGTCTTCTTTGATTCTTTTTATGAAGCCTTGGCTATAAATCTTTTCGTAGTCACATTGTGAATCTTCTCTTTTCACAATTTGTTGAATGCATGTTGTGGGTTGTTGTATGCCGATTTGCGGACATATATAAACGTCTTCTTGTTGTTGGCACTTCTCTGCCATGGAATATACGTGGGTTTGATTTTGTAATATATAGTTCTGTGTGACGATTATACGTGCATCGTGTTGTATTATCGAATCGATATAGTCGTATTCGTAGATTTTTGGAGATAGTTTGGGGAACTTTAGCATGTATAGTATATGAGTTTCATTTACTGCAACTTGGGCAGTTGATTGCCTTAGCAATTCTTCCGGTGTGTTGTATTTAATGTTATTCTTTTCAAGGAACTGTTCTATTGAGGTCAGATCCTCAAGGGATAGTAGCTTACTGCTCGGAATCCCGTGTTTAGCTAACAGTATAGCGTCTTCTATGACATCCAATTTTTCTTGTAACATATTTATGTTGGGAAGTAGAATAAGTTTTCGATTTTCTACTTGGTATGACTCATAGCGTTCGTTCTCGATATTTACGACTTGGTTAGCGACATCAGTTATTTGTTTCAGCCTGTCGTTGAAACCTTGGTTGATTATTATTTGTTTGTTGCTTTCTGCTATCAGGGAGTTCATTGTGGAGTTAATGACATGTAGGTCGTCGGCGTCAGGAGTTCCGGCGATCCATTTCCAAACTTTACCTATCGTGTCCCATCGTTTTTGCCTTTTCACAAATGGTTTGATTTTCGCCAAAGTGTCCTGTAGCATGCTAGCTTTTATTCTAATTAAATTGTCGATAGGTTCAGTAAAAATTCCATTTGGACTATCTAGCAATGTTTTCTCTATTGTTTCGTTGATATCGGCTAAATCTATTGGATGAATTGTTCTAATGTACCCAATTTGTACTTTAGCTTTCCCTATCGGTATTATGGCTAATGGATCATTTGTTACATTATGTATCTTAATTTTACTCGATTCTATCGATGAAATAGCGATAAGGATTGTACTGAAATGATAAGAATAATGAATCAATTAGTCGGATTTCTTAAATTCACTTTATGAATTTTTCTGTTATGTGTATCGATTACATACGTAGGATAATTTTCTTTAATCTTTACCATATTGAAACGACTATCTCGTTTATTATTTGTTTTCCTCTTTTCGTACGCATATTGATTTGGTTCATAGTCTTTATATTTCTTATCTTTCATCTTTTCATTTTTCTCTTCGAATAGTTTTATAATTTTTTTATCAAGTTTTTCTCTTAATAACGCTCTGTCTCTAAACGACATTTCTTCCGATTGTTCTCCGATATATACGTTTTTGGGGGTCTCTTTCGTAAACGAATGAATGGTGTTGTTGTATTTGTATACAGCCTGTTGCACTAAATTTTTATCTGTGATTTCTGGGTTTAGTGCCTTGATACACCTGCCTATCTCACGAATTGTTGAATGGCATCTTTCGATTTGACCGTTTGTTTCTGAACGATTTACGGGAGTTTTAAAAATAGATATACCTAGATTTTTAATCATTTGCTCTATGACATTTGAAACAAATGTGCATTCGTTATCAATTACGATATGTTTTGGTAAATTCCAATCATATAAAAGTTCTTGCATTACTTCTTTTATATCTGCAATAGATTTTGATTTGATGAATCTTACTTTGAGATATTTGGAAAATTTATCTACTGATGAAAGGTACAGCAAGTTTGAGTTATACGCAAATATGTCAATGTGAACAATTTCACCTGGATATCTGGGGATTGGAGTCTTTATTGGTATAAATTGTTGTGGTTTCCTATCATACTTTTCCATTTTGCAAATTTCGCAATTTTTTACAAATGACTCTATTACTTTTCTCATCGTTGGGAAATAAAATCTTTTAATGCATTGTAATGAATTCTCTTTCGAATTTCTATGTGCAAAATTATGAATGTTTTTAATTTCGTCTAGTTGTTTTTCTTCATTTGTTAAATCTTCAACTTGTATTTGAGAAAATCTACATCGCATTGTTTTCGGATTGAATAAATTTTTATACACTTCTTGAATAAGACCCATAGTTACTTCATCGGTTAGTATACCGTTAATAATGTTAGGATTGAGGAATCTTTTTAGTTTGTCTGTTAAATATTGGTTAGTAAATTCTGGTTCACAAAAAATATGCCTTTTAAATTTTGGAAACGGCGTCATCATTTCATAGGACGAATTGTTAGTTGTTTTAAATATTAGTTGGTTATGAAAAGCGTTGATGGGGGCTTCAGTAGACAGTATATATTCACTGCTATCATCATCAGCGGAATGTTGTGTTGGTGTTAGAGAATTAATTTGGATTCTTGATAGCGCATCCGCTACAACGTTAGTTTTTCCAGGTTTGTAGCGTAACTCATAATTATGTTCCTCGATGAACGCTTTCCATCGTTTTAGTTTCGCATTGTTATTTTTTGGCGACATTGCATATGTTAAAGGTTGGTGATCTGTTAGTATTGTTATTTTTGCACCATATATGTAATTGCGCAAGGAATGTAAAGCCCAAACTATAGCAAGCATTTCCTTCTCGTTGGTAGCATAGTTTTCTTCCGTTTTCGATAATGTTCTGGATATGAACGTTATTGGTTTTTCAATACCATTGATTTTTTGTGATAAAACACCTCCGATTGCTTTGTCGGACGCGTCTGTGGTTAATATAAAACAATGATCAAAATCGGGGTACGCTAAAACGTCTTCGGATGATAAAATTTCCTTGAGAGTTTTAAATGCGCGAGTGGCGTCTTCGTCAAATTTAATCGGAAAATTTTTTGATTGATTTTTTGTAATTTTACAGTGGCCTTGGCCATCCTCTCCTCTTAAGAGTTTTGTTAGAGGTTTTGCTAGAGCAGCATAATTTTTAACAAATCTTCTATAGTAGCCGGAGAGTCCTAGAAATGCTCTAAGCTCTCGGATAGTTTTAGGTTCGGGATATTTTTGTATGCTTTGAATTTTTTTCTCATTTGGTTTCAGACCATGTTCTGAGACAATGAATCCTAAGAATTCAACTTCAGTTCTTAAAAATTCTGATTTGTCTGGTTGTATTTTAAAATTGGCTTCGCGTAATGTGTTCATAACAATTTCCAAATTTTTCAAATGTTCATCAAATGTCTTTCCAAAGACTATTATATCGTCGATGTAGACATGACAGATTTTTCCGATATGTTCCCTTAGAACATCATCCATGACCCTCTGAAATATAGAAGGTGCATTCTTTAGACCGAAAGGTAGTCGTAAAAATTCATATTTCCCATTGTTAATTGAAAAAGCGGTTTTTTCGATATCTTTTTCTGTCAAACGAATTTGATGAAAGCCTGATGCCAAATCAAGTGTGGTATAATACTTATTGTTTCCTAAATTCGAAAGAACTGTTGACGTGTCTGGAATAGGATATCTATCACTCTTAGTTTTTAGGTTTAGTTTCCTATAATCGATCACAAGTCGATACTTTTTTTCGTTAGATGCATCAGCCTTTTTGGGTACAATCCAAACAGGTGAGTTATATGGTGAGCGGGATGGTCGAATTATACCATTGTTTAGTAATTTTTTTATCTGTGTCTCCACTTCATGTTTGAGAGACAAGGGGTATGGGTATGACTTACAGTAAACTGGTTCGGTGTCATCCGTAGATATGGTTGCTTCAACCTTTGTTGTAAATGGTAATTTCTCGTCAGGTGGCTGAAATAAATCTTGAAACTTGTTAAGGAATGAATGTAATTTTCCTTTTTCTTGGTTGTTAAGATGTTGATCTCTTATTTCGATCCTGTTAATTTCCTGTAACGGGTATAGTAAGAGAGGTATTATTTTATCTTTTATAATAAAGTAATCTCTTTTGGCATCTATGAATGCTCCCATTTCTTTGATGGTATCGTAACCAATAATGGCATCGAAAGTTTTCAGTCCTTGTAGATGATAAAATTTTACATTTACATCGGAATAAGGGGCAAATATTTTAGCTTGTGAATATTTCGTGACAAGCAAGTCTCCTCCTACTGATGATACGATAAAGGGTTTCGTTACGTCATGTGAGATTTTCGCATGTTTTGGGTTTATGAAATTCTTATTGGATCCTGTGTCAATTAAAATTTTTATCTGTTGTCCTGCTTTACCATGATATATAAAATAGGGCAAAGCAGACTTCATTCTAAAAAATTTAGTTCTGCTGTACATGAAGTGTTGTTTGTTTTCTCCTGTTTCTCTACATTTCTCATGTATCGTTCATATGACGCCTGACTTTCAGTTTCGTCTTCATATGGATTTCCTTCTTGCGGAAATGTTTCTATGTTGAAAGCTCGTTGTCTTTTCATAGGCCTTACATTGGATGAATTGGGCCTATTCGCGTAATTAATTTGTTGTGACCTAATTGAATGGTCAACTTCCATCGGTTCTGGTCCGCGGAATTGGTTCGTATGTTGCATGAAATTGGGTCGGTTAAAATTTGATCGTTGAAATATTGGTCGTGTCTGATTTGGTTGATAAAAAGCTGGACGCTGGAAATTTCTTGCATGATTCTGGAATGGCTGGTTGATTCCAAAATGTGGTCTTGTGTTGTTTGTCATAAATGGTCTTTGGTGGTTTTGAAATACTCGTGGTGGTGGATGGGGAGTTGGGAGTGGTATTAGGTTCCTTGGTGCTGATGGGGGTGTGTTTACCTGTCTTGGTCTTGTTAGTAATTTTCTACATTCCAAATTTTGGAATGTTATGCAGTAGCTGTATGCTGCTGCTAGAGAAGTCGGTTCGTAGTTTCTTATGAATTTGTATACGTCTCCATCTAGACCTCTGATAAACGCATCTATTGCCTTTTTATTGTACGTCTCTATCATTGCTTTTGAGGCTTCTGGGTGGGCAAATCTGCTATCCGTTTTTATCTGATTCGCAATTAGCGAAAGCAGTCTATTTATTTCATCGTAGTACGTCTCTAAAGATCGACTCTTTTGGTGTGCGCTCATTAGTTGGAAATCGAGCGTCTCCAAGTCGCGTTTCTCTCCATAGTATGTGATAAGCGTTCTCCTTATGTTATTCCAGTTGATCCCTACGTTCGATGCGACTAACGCATCGTTAGCTTCTCCTCTAATCTTTCGTCGAACAAACTTGCATACCATATGGTATTTATTTTGCTGTTCTTCTGTATGACCAGGAGTAGTTTCGTATAACCTGATCAATCCATCAACGTCGCTGATCCAGCTGTTGAGTTCGCTTGGATCTCCACAAAAAACGGGAAGGTCTTTCACCAAACCTGGGATCTTCTCGAAAGTCTCCGGGTTTATGGCGCTGCCGTCCTTTTTTACGAAAAATAGTGGAGGATCTCTATAATCGTCCGTTATATTGTTCTCTTCTAATCGTGCCTCTAGGGCTGCGATTCTGTTGATCAATGCCTCCATTTCGTAATTACTCTTTTTTCCTTCGTTATCTTTCTCTTTTATTGAAACTGAGAATTGTCGTAGTGATTGGACTAATTCCTCCAGTTTGACTAATCTCCTAACTTTTTCACGAATTTCACTTCAAAATTTCGAATTACACTAATCGACACGTATACCGACACACGATTTTCACGGATTTTGTCACTCACTTTTATCGGATGTGAATATGTTTAATATTATTACTTACATTAACAGTTGCATTGTTCACCTCCACTTACGGGGCTGTTTCCTTCACCTCCTCTGACGGGGCTGGTTTTCTTCACCTCCTCTGACGGGGCTGGCTTTCTTCACCTCCTCTGACGGGGCTGATTTTCTTCACCTCCTCTGACGGGGCTGGTTTTGGAATCCTTTGGTGATGTCTTCCTTCTCGGTGCGGCGGCAGAATCCTTTTCCTCCGATAGACTGTTGCTGGCAACTATCGGCTACTCTGGTACCAACTCGCACGGCTGCCTAAAGTGTTCGATAACTTCTGCACTATGCACTTGTGACACTAGCACTAACGCAGTCACTAAAGTTCACTGCACATCAGTTTGTTTTCACTTTTCACAGGCGATCGGGATAGACTTCCGAATGTCTATGTCGGCGTAACTCAAGCACTAACGCGGTTACTGCACTTCACAACACTTGGGTTTTCCTCACCAAAGGTCCCTATTCGGGCGCCAGTTAAACTTTCTTATAACCGTTTGGTCATAAAAAAATTTTATTAAACCTAGAGATAATTTTACAACTCGACTTATCGTTTCGAACTCCTAATTACAACTGATTTATCATCGCCCAGCTTGTGCCCTACTGTCGGGAACCCACGATGGTTCCCACGGTTTGGCCACGTTGGCTCTCCACGTGCAGCGGTGTCCTTTTCTGGAGCTGTCTGCGCGTGGCCAGTGTCGCGTTGCTCGGCGTCTTCGTCGTCATCGCTTTGCTCGGTGCATTCTGCTGCGTTGCAGATTCTCGATGCTCGATGCCGTTCTGCGTTGTCGTCTTTTAGCCCATGCTGCGATGTCGTCTTCGATGCGAGATCAGCTTAACTCGGCTACGATGTCTTAACTAGACCTTTGGACACCGTCTTACTACTCCTTAAAGCAGTCACCAGAGAACCATATAGTAGGAAGAGCCGAATATGGAACCCTTTTCGTACTTTGGACACCTCCTATAATTTGTATGGCGACTATGCGGACCTTCATATCGTACTCAGTTGGTACCCCTATTCATCGAAGGTATCGCTGTGATACCCCCAACAGACCTTTGGACACCGTCTTACTACTCCTTAAAGCAGTCATCAGAGAACCATATAGTAGAAACAACCGAATATGGAACCCTTTTCGTTCTTTGGACACCTCCTATAACTTGTATGGCGACTATGGGGACCTTCATATCGTACTCAGTTGGTACCCCTATTCATCGAGGGTATCGCTGTGATACCCCCAACAGACCTTTGGACACCGTCTTACTACTCCTTAAAGCAGTCACCAGAGAACCATATAGTAGGAAGAGCCGAATATGGAACCCTTTTCGTACTTTGGACACCTCCTATAATTTGTATGGCGACTATGCGGACCTTCATATCGTACTCAGTTGGTACCCCTATTCATCGAGGGTATCGCTTTGATACCCCTTACAGACCTTTGGACACCGTCTTACTACTCCTTAGAGCAGTCATCAGAGAACCATTTAGTAGTAACAGCCGAATATGGAACCCTTTTCGTTCTTGGGACACCTCCAATAACTTTTTTTTTTATTCCTCTACCGACGGCGATGCGACTGGCGCCAGCATCTCGGGAGATACCGATCTCCGTGGTGACGGTGTGGGGGCGGGGATGGTACTCGTCCGCGCTCCCGCATCCGACTCTCATGTTGTCCCTGGCGTTTCCCTCGGGGCTGGCGTGGGTGCTCTCGTTGCGCTGCATAGTGACGACAGCGTTCCCGGCGACAGGAGCGTCACCACTACTCGCGGCGACATCTTCATTTTTTTCGGTTTGACGGTTACGGTGGCCTCTGCATCCACCGACCCATCAGACCCGCTCTCCTCCTCTTGCATGGCTACCGCTGTCCGGTTCGTTGCTCTGCCCAGCAGTTGCTAGACTTCTGCGCCTAGCCGGTATGCGGTCCGCATTCGCCTTTATGGCAAAAGCTCAGTGCGGAGCTTTTATGGTGTGTGTCTTTGATAGGACTTGAGCTAGCGCCCCATAGGTGGCGCTGGTGGCACTAAAGAGAAGAGCTCTCCCAGGACATCAACCGGAATGTCCGATGAGCTCTCCACTGTGCACTTGTCAGCCTATAAGCAAACAACACACCTCGCACGCACTAACCGACACTGACACACACTGCCCTACTAAGTGCGTGTGCCCTTAGCACGTGTTTATGCCACGTCGTTTTTCACTCTTTTTTGATGCTGTTTTTACCACTGAATGTTTGTTTTCTCTTTTCGGAGGTGATTTGCACAGCACTTTTACACTCCTGAAAGGTTTTCTCAACCAAACTGCGGCTGCGGGCTCCCTTTCATCCGCACCGTAAGGGAGCGCTTCGCACGCACGCACTCACCTAACCACACACGCACTTTTTTGGTCACACGCGCCGAAGCGCGACGCAATGTTTGTGTGCCGTTTTATACTATATTTGCACGGATTTTCACCAAAACTTCACACAGGTGGCGTACAAACTGGATAACTAAACACTTTGCACGCACGTTTCACTGTTTTCAATATAGTTTCCTTTCGATAATCTGTTTTCACCAAAAGCTCACGAAAGGCGTCCGCTCGCTTCGGTTGACAGTTCGCCTCTCCCTCCTATAACCTGTATGACGACTATGGGACCTGGATATCGTACTCAGTTGGTACCCCTATTCATCGAGGGTATCGCTGTGATACCCCCAACAGACCTTTGGACACCGTCTTACTACTCCTTAGAGCAGTCATCAGAGAACCATGTGGTAGGAACAGCCGAATATGGAACCCTTTTCGTTCTTTGGACACCTCCTTTAACTTGTATGACGATTATGGGACCTTCATATCGTACTCAGTTGGTTCCCCTATTCATCGAGGGTATCGCTTTGATACCCCCAATAGACCTTTGGACACCGTCTTACTACTCCTTAGAGCAGTCTTCAGAGTACAATGTGGTAGGAACAGCCGAATATGGAACTCTTTTCGTTCTTTGGACACCTCCTTTAACTTGTATGACGACTATGGGACCTTCATATCGTACTCAGTTGGTACCCCTATTCATCGAGGGTATCGCTTTGATACCCCCAACAGACCTTTGGACACCGTCTTACTTCTCCTTAGAGCAGTCATCAGAGAACCATCTAGTAGGAACAGCCGAATATGGAACCCTTTTCGTTCTTTGGACACCTCCTATAACTTGTATGGCGACTATGGGACCTTCATATCGTACTCAGTTGGTACCCCTATTCATCGAGGGTATCGCTGTGATACCCCCAACAGACCTTTGGACACCGTCTTACTACTCCTTAGAGCAGTCATCAGAGAACCATATAGTAGGAACAGCCGAATATGGAACCCTTTTCGTTCTTTGGACATCTCCTTTAACTTGTATGGAGACTATGGGGACCTTCATATCGTACTCAGTTGGTACCCTATTCATCGAGGGTATCGCTGTGATACCCCCAACAGACCTTTGGACACCGTCATACTACTCCTTAGAGCAGTCATCAGAGAACCATATAGTAGAAACAGCCGAATATGGAACCCTTTTCGTTCTTTGGACACCTCCTATAACTTGTATGACGACTATGGGACCTTCATTTCGTACTCAGTTGGTACCCCTATTCATCGAGGGTATCGCTGTGATACCCCCAACAGACCTTTGGACACCGTCTTATTACTCCTTAGAGCAGTCATCAGAGAACCATATAGTAGAAACAACCGAATATGGAACCCGTTTCGTTCTTTGGACACCTCCTATAACTTGTATGACGACTATGGGACCTTCATATCGTACTCAGTTGGTACCCTTATTCATCGAGGGTATCGCTTTGATACCCCCAACAGACCTTTGGACACCGTCTTACTACTCCTTAGAGCAGTCATCAGAGAACCATATAGTAGAAACAGCCGAATATGGAACCCTTTTCGTTCTTTGGACACCTCCTATAACTTGTATGGCGACTATGGGGACCTTCATTTCGTACTCAGTTGGTACCCTTATTCATCGAGGGTATCGCTTTGATACCCCCAACAGACCTTTGGACACCGTCTTACTACTCCTTAGAGCAGTCATCAGAGAACCATATAGTAGAAACAGCCGAATATGGAACCCTTTTCGTTCTTTGGACATCTCCTTTAACTTGTATGGCGACTATGGGGACCTTCATTTCGTACTCAGTTGGTACCCTATTCATCGAGGGTATCGCTGTGATACCCCCAACAGACCTTTGGACACCGTGATACTACTCCTTAGAGCAGTCATCAGAGAACCATTTAGTAGAAACAGCCGAATATGGAATCCTTTTTCGTTCTTTGGACACCTCCTATTATTTGTATGACGACTATGGGACCTTCATTTCGTACTCAGTTGGTACCCCTATTCATCGAGGGTATCGCTGTGATACCCCCAACAGACCTTTGGACACCGTCTTACTACTCCTTAGAGCAGTCATCAGAGAACCATATAGTAGAAACAGCCGAATATGGAACCCGTTTCGTTCTTTGGACACCTCCTATAACTTGTATGACGACTATGGGACCTTCATTTCGTACTCAGTTGGTACCCCTATTCATCGAGGTATCGCTGTGATACCCCCAACAGACCTTTGGACACCGTCTTACTACTCCTTAGAGCAGTCATCAGAGAACCATATAGTAGAAACAGCCGAATATGGAACCCTTTTCGTTCTTTGGACACCTCCTATAACTTGTATGACGACTATGGGACCTTCATATCGTACTCAGTTGGTACCCTTATTCATCGAGGGTATCGCTTTGATACCCCCAACAGACCTTTGGACACCGTCTTACTACTCCTTAAAGCAGTCATCAGAGAACCATATAGTAGAAACAGCCGAATATGGAACCCTTTTCGTTCTTTGGACACCTCCTATAACTTGTATGGCGACTATGGGGACCTTCATATCGTACTCAGTTGGTACCCTTATTCATCGAGGGTATCGCTTTGATACCCCCAACAGACCTTTGGACACCGTCTTACTACTCCTTAGAGCAGTCATCAGAGAACCATATAGTAGGAACAGCCGAATATGGAACCCTTTTCGTACTTTGGACACCTCCTATAACTTGTATGACGACTATAGGACCTTCATTTCGTACTCAGTTGGTACCCCTATTCATCGAGGGTATCGCTGTGATACCCCCAACAGACCTTTGGACACCGTCATACTACTCCTTAAAGCAGTCATCAGAAAACCATATAGTAGAAACAGCCGAATATGCAACCCTTTTCGTACTTTGGACACCTTCTATAACTTGTATGGCGACTATGGGGACCTTCATATCGTACTCAGTTGGTACCCTTATTCATCGAGGGTATCGCTGTGATACCCCCAACAGACCTTTGGACACCGTCTTACTACTCCTTAAAGCAGTCATCAGAGAACCAAATGCTAGGAACAGCCGAATATGGAACCCTTTTCGTTCTTTGGACACCTCCTATAACTTGTATGGCGACTATGGGGACCTTCATATCGTACTCAGTTGGTACCCCTATTCATCGAGGGTATCGCTGTGATACCCCCAACAGACCTTTGGACACCGTCTTACTACTCCTTAGAGCAGTCATCAGAGAACCATATGGTAGGAACAGCCGAATATGGAACCCTTTTCGTTCTTTGGACACCTCCTATAACTTGTATGGCGACTATGGGGACCTTCATTTCGTACTCAGTTGGTACCCTTATTCATCGAGGGTATCGTTGTGATACCCCCAACAGACCTTTGGACACCGTCTTACTACTCCTTAGAGCAGTCATCAGAGAACCATATAGTAGAAACAGCCGAATATGGAACCCTTTTCGTTCTTTGGACACCTCCTGCAACTTGAATGGCGACTATGCGGACCTTCATGACGTACTCAGTTGGTAACCCTATTCATCGAGGGTATCGTTTTGATACCCCGAACAGACCTTTGGACACCGTCTTACTACTCCTTAGAGCAGTCATCAGAAAACCATATAGTAGGAACAGCCGAATATGGAACCCTTTTCGTACTTTGGACACCTCCTATAACTTGTATGGCGACTATGGGGACCTTCATGTCGTACTCAGTTGGTACCCCTATTCATCGAGGGTATCGCTTTGATACCCCCAACAGACCTTTGGACACCGTCTTACTACTCCTTAGAGCAGTCATCAGAGAACCATATAGTAGGAACAGCCGAATATGGAACCCTTTTCGTACTTTGGACACCTCCTATAACTTGTATGACGACTATGGGGACCTTCATATCGTACTCAGTTGGTACCCCTATTCATCGAGGGTATCGCTTTGATACCCCCAACAGACCTTTGGACACCGTCTTACTACTCCTTAGAGCAGTCATCAGAGAACCATATAGTAGGAACAGCCGAATATGGAACCCTTTTCGTTGTTTGGACACCTCCTATAACTTGTATGGCGACTATGGGGACCTTCATATCGTACTCAGTTGGTACCCCTATTCATCGAGGGTATCGCTTTGATACCCCCAACAGACCTTTGGACACCGTCTTACTACTCCTTAGAGCAGTCATCAGAGAACCATATAGTAGGAACAGCCGAATATGGAACCCTTTTCGTTCTTTGGACACCTCCTATAACTTGTATGGCGACTATGGGCACCTTCATGTCGTACTCAGTTGGTACCCCTATTCATCGAGGGTATCGCTTTGATACCCCCAACAGACCTTTGGACACCGTCTTACTACTCCTTAGAGCAGTCATCAGAGAACCATATAGTAGGAACAGCCGAATATGGAACCCTTTTCGTTCTTTGGACACCTCCTATAACTTGTATGGCGACTATGGGGACCTTCATTTCGTACTCAGTTGGTACCCCTATTCATCGAGGGTATCGCTTTGATACCCCCAACAGACCTTTGGACACCGTCTTACTACTCCTTAGAGCAGTCATCAGAGAACCATATAGTAGGAACAGCCGAATATGGAACCCTTTTCGTTCTTTGGACACCTCCTATAACTTGTATGGCGACTATGGGGACCTTCATTTCGTACTCAGTTGGTACCCCTATTCATCGAGGGTATCGCTTTGATACCCCCAACAGACCTTTGGACACCGTCTTACTACTCCTTAGAGCAGTCATCAGAGAACCATATAGTAGGAACAGCCGAATATGGAACCCTTTTCGTACTTTGGACACCTCCTATAACTTGTATGGCGACTATGGGGACCTTCATATCGTACTCAGTTGGTACCCCTATTCATCGAGGGTATCGCTTTGATACCCCCAACAGACCTTTGGACACCGTCTTACTACTCCTTAGAGCAGTCATCAGAGAACCATATAGTAGGAACAGCCGAATATGGAACCCTTTTCGTTCTTTGGACACCTCCTATAACTTGTATGGCGACTATGGGGACCTTCATGTCGTACTCAGTTGGTACCCCTATTCATCGAGGGTATCGCTGTGATACCCCAACAGACCTTTGGACACCGTCTTACTACTCCTTAGAGCAGTCATCAGAGAACCATATAGTAGGAACAGCCGAATATGGAACCCTTTTCGTTCTTTGGACACCTCCTATAACTTGTATGGCGACTATGGGGACCTTCATATCGTACTCAGTTGGTACCCCTATTCATCGAGGGTATCGCTGTGATACCCCCAACAGACCTTTGGACACCGTCTTACTACTCCTTAGAGCAGTCATCAGAGAACCATATAGTAGGAACAGCCGAATATGGAACCCTTTTCGTTCTTTGGACACCTCCTATAACTTGTATGGCGACTATGAGGACCTTCATGTCGTACTCAGTTGGTACCCCTATTCATCGAGGGTATCGCTTTGATACCCCCAACAGACCTTTGGACACCGTCTTACTACTCCTTAGAGCAGTCATCAGAGAACCATATAGTAGGAACAGCCGAATATGGAACCCTTTTCGTTCTTTGGACACCTCCTATAACTTGTATGGCGACTATGGGGACCTTCATATCGTACTCAGTTGGTACCCCTTATTCATCGAGGGTATCGCTTTGATACCCCCAACAGACCTTTGGACACCGTCTTACTACTCCTTAGAGCAGTCATCAGAGAACCATATAGTAGGAACAGCCGAATATGGAACCCTTTTCGTTCGTTGGACACCTCCTATAACTTGTATGACGACTATGGGACCTTCATGTCGTACTCAGTTGGTACCCCTATTCATCGAGGGTATCGCTGTGATACCCCCAACAGACCTTTGGACACCGTCTTACTACTCCTTAGAGCAGTCATCAGAGAACCATATAGTAGGAACAGCCGAATATGGAACCCTTTTCGTTCTTTGGACACCTCCTATAACTTGTATGACGACTATGGGACCTTCATTTCGTACTCAGTTGGTACCCTATTCATCGAGGGTATCGCTGTGATACCCCCAACAGACCTTTGGACACCGTCTTACTACTCCTTAGAGCAGTCATCAGAGAACCATATAGTAGGAACAGCCGAATATGGAACCCTTTTCGTTCTTTGGACACCTCCTATAACTTGTATGGCGACTATGGGGACCTTCATATCGTACTCAGTTGGTACCCCTATTCATCGAGGGTATCGCTTTGATACCCCCAACAGACCTTTGGACACCGTCTTACTACTCCTTAGAGCAGTCATCAGAGAACCATATAGTAGGAACAGCCGAATATGGAACCCTTTTCGTTCTTTGGACACCTCCTATAACTTGTATGGCGACTATGGGGACCTTCATGTCGTACTCAGTTGGTACCCCTATTCATCGAGGGTATCGCTTTGATACCCCCAACAGACCTTTGGACACCGTCTTACTACTCCTTAGAGCAGTCATCAGAGAACCATATAGTAGGAACAGCCGAATATGGAACCCTTTTCGTTCTTTGGACACCTCCTATAACTTGTATGGCGACTATGGGGACCTTCATTTCGTACTCAGTTGGTACCCCTATTCATCGAGGGTATCGCTTTGATACCCCCAACAGACCTTTGGACACCGTCTTACTACTCCTTAGAGCAGTCATCAGAGAACCATATAGTAGGAACAGCCGAATATGGAACCCTTTTCGTTCTTTGGACACCTCCTATAACTTGTATGACGACTATGGGGACCTTCATTCGTACTCAGTTGGTACCCCTATTCATCGAGGGTATCGCTTTGATACCCCCAACAGACCTTTGGACACCGTCTTACTACTCCTTAGAGCAGTCATCAGAGAACCATATAGTAGGAACAGCCGAATATGGAACCCTTTTCGTTCTTTGGACACCTCCTATAACTTGTATGGCGACTATGGGGACCTTCATATCGTACTCAGTTGGTACCCCTATTCATCGAGGGTATCGCTTTGATACCCCAACAGACCTTTGGACACCGTCTTACTACTCCTTAGAGCAGTCATCAGAGAACCATATAGTAGGAACAGCCGAATATGGAACCCTTTTCGTACTTTGGACACCTCCTATAACTTGTATGGCGACTATGGGGACCTTCATATCGTACTCAGTTGGTACCCCTATTCATCGAGGGTATCGCTTTGATACCCCCAACAGACCTTTGGACACCGTCTTACTACTCCTTAGAGCAGTCATCAGAGAACCATATAGTAGGAACAGCCGAATATGGAACCCTTTTCGTTCTTTGGACACCTCCTATAACTTGTATGGCGACTATGGGGACCTTCATATCGTACTCAGTTGGTACCCCTATTCATCGAGGGTATCGCTGTGATACCCCCAACAGACCTTTGGACACCGTCTTACTACTCCTTAGAGCAGTCATCAGAGAACCATATAGTAGGAACAGCCGAATATGGAACCCTTTTCGTTCTTTGGACACCTCCTATAACTTGTATGGCGACTATGGGGACCTTCATGTCGTACTCAGTTGGTACCCCTATTCATCGAGGGTATCGCTTTGATACCCCAACAGACCTTAGGACACAGTCTTACTACTCCTTAGAGTAGCCATCAGAGAACCATGAAGTACGAACTGCCGAATATGGAACCCTTTTCGTTCTTTGGACACCTCCTATAACTTGTATGGCGACTATGGGGACCTTCATATCGTACTCGGTTGGATTTGAATTGAACCTATTCATCGAGGGTATTGTTTTGATACCCCCAACAGACCTTTGGACACCGTCTTACTACTCCTTAGAGCAGTCATCAGAGAACCATATAGTAGGAACAGCCGAATATGGAACCCTTTTCGTTCTTTGGACACCTCCTATAACTTGTATGGCGACTATGGGGACCTTCATATCGTACTCAGTTGGTACCCCTATTCATGGAGGGTATCGCTTTGATACCCCCAACAGACCTTTGGACACCGTCTTACTACTCCTTAGAGCAGTCATCAGAGAACCATATAGTAGGAACAGCCGAATATGGAACCCTTTTCGTACTTTGGACACCTCCTATAACTTGTATGGCGACTATGGGGACCTTCATATCGTACTCAGTTGGTACCCTTATTCATCGAGGGTATCGCTTGTGATACCCCCAACAGACCTTTGGACACCGTCTTACTACTCCTTAGAGCAGTCATCAGAGAACCATATAGTAGGAACAGCCGAATATGGAACCCTTTTCGTTCTTTGGACACCTCCTATAACTTGTATGGCGACTATGGGGACCTTCATGTCGTACTCAGTTGGTACCCCTATTCATCGAGGGTATCGCTGTGATACCCCCAACAGACCTTTGGACACCGTCTTACTACTCCTTAGAGCAGTCATCAGAGAACCATATAGTAGGAACAGCCGAATATGGAACCCTTTTCGTTCTTTGGACACCTCCTATAACTTGTATGGCGACTATGGGGACCTTCATATCGTACTCAGTTGGTACCCCTATTCATCGAGGGTATCGCTTTGATACCCCCAACAGACCTTTGGACACCGTCTTACTACTCCTTAGAGCAGTCATCAGAGAACCATATGGTAGGAACAGCCGAATATGGAACCCTTTTCGTTCTTTGGACACCTCCTATAACTTGTATGGCGACTATGGGGACCTTCATATCGTACTCAGTTGGTACCCCTATTCATCGAGGGTATCGCTTTGATACCCCCAACAGACCTTTGGACACCGTCTTACTACTCCTTAGAGCAGTCATCAGAGAACCATATAGTAGGAACAGCCGAATATGGAACCCTTTTCGTTCTTTGGACACCTCCTATAACTTGTATGGCGACTATGGGGACCTTCATATCGTACTCAGTTGGTACCCCTATTCATCGAGGGTATCGTTGTGATACCCCCAACAGACCTTTGGACACCGTCTTACTACTCCTTAGAGCAGTCATCAGAGAACCATATAGTAGGAACAGCCGAATATGGAACCCTTTTCGTACTTTGGACACCTCCTATAACTTGTATGGCGACTATGGGGACCTTCATATCGTACTCAGTTGGTACCCCTATTCATCGAGGGTATCGCTTTGATACCCCCAACAGACCTTTGGACACCGTCTTACTACTCCTTAGAGCAGTCATCAGAGAACCATATAGTAGGAACAGCCGAATATGGAACCCTTTTCGTTCTTTGGACACCTCCTATAACTTGTATGGCGACTATGGGGACCTTCATATCGTACTCAGTTGGTACCCCTATTCATCGAGGGTATCGCTGTGATACCCCCAACAGACCTTTGGACACCGTCTTACTACTCCTTAGAGCAGTCATCAGAGAACCATATAGTAGGAACAGCCGAATATGGAACCCTTTTCGTTCTTTGGACACCTCCTATAACTTGTATGGCGACTATGGGGACCTTCATTTCGTACTCAGTTGGTACCCCTATTCATCGAGGGTATCGCTGTGATACCCCCAACAGACCTTTGGACACCGTCTTACTACTCCTTAGAGCAGTCATCAGAGAACCATATGGTAGGAACAGCCGAATATGGAACCCTTTTCGTTCTTTGGACACCTCCTATAACTTGTATGGCGACTATGGGGACCTTCATATCGTACTCAGTTGGTACCCTTATTCATCGAGGGTATCGCTTGTGATACCCCCAACAGACCTTTGGACACCGTCTTACTACTCCTTAGAGCAGTCATCAGAGAACCATATAGTAGGAACAGCCGAATATGGAACCCTTTTCGTTCTTTGGACACCTCCTATAACTTGTATGGCGACTATGGGGACCTTCATATCGTACTCAGTTGGTACCCCTATTCATCGAGGGTATCGCTTTGATACCCCCAACAGACCTTTGGACACCGTCTTACTACTCCTTAGAGCAGTCATCAGAGAACCATATAGTAGGAACAGCCGAATATGGAACCCTTTTCGTACTTTGGACACCTCCTATAACTTGTATGGCGACTATGGGGACCTTCATATCGTACTCAGTTGGTACCCCTATTCATCGAGGGTATCGCTTTGATACCCCCAACAGACCTTTGGACACCGTCTTACTACTCCTTAGAGCAGTCATCAGAGAACCATATAGTAGGAACAGCCGAATATGGAACCCTTTTCGTTCTTTGGACACCTCCTATAACTTGTATGGCGACTATGGGGACCTTCATTTCGTACTCAGTTGGTACCCCTATTCATCGAGGGTATCGCTTTGATACCCCCAACAGACCTTTGGACACCGTCTTACTACTCCTTAGAGCAGTCATCAGAGAACCATATAGTAGGAACAGCCGAATATGGAACCCTTTTCGTTCTTTGGACACCTCCTATAACTTGTATGGCGACTATGGGGACCTTCATTTCGTACTCAGTTGGTACCCCTATTCATCGAGGGTATCGCTTTGATACCCCCAACAGACCTTTGGACACCGTCTTACTACTCCTTAGAGCAGTCATCAGAGAACCATATAGTAGGAACAGCCGAATATGGAACCCTTTTCGTTCTTTGGACACCTCCTATAACTTGTATGGCGACTATGGGGACCTTCATTTCGTACTCAGTTGGTACCCCTATTCATCGAGGGTATCGCTTTGATACCCCCAACAGACCTTTGGACACCGTCTTACTACTCCTTAGAGCAGTCATCAGAGAACCATATAGTAGGAACAGCCGAATATGGAACCCTTTTCGTTCTTTGGACACCTCCTATAACTTGTATGGCGACTATGGGGACCTTCATTTCGTACTCAGTTGGTACCCCTATTCATCGAGGGTATCGCTTTGATACCCCCAACAGACCTTTGGACACCGTCTTACTACTCCTTAGAGCAGTCATCAGAGAACCATATAGTAGGAACAGCCGAATATGGAACCCTTTTCGTTCTTTGGACACCTCCTATAACTTGTATGGCGACTATGGGGACCTTCATTTCGTACTCAGTTGGTACCCCTATTCATCGAGGGTATCGCTGTGATACCCCAACAGACCTTTGGACACCGTCTTACTACTCCTTAGAGCAGTCATCAGAGAACCATATAGTAGGAACAGCCGAATATGGAACCCTTTTCGTTCTTTGGACACCTCCTATAACTTGTATGGCGACTATGGGGACCTTCATTTCGTACTCAGTTGGTACCCCTATTCATCGAGGGTATCGCTGTGATACCCCCAACAGACCTTTGGACACCGTCTTACTACTCCTTAGAGCAGTCATCAGAGAACCATATAGTAGGAACAGCCGAATATGGAACCCTTTTCGTTCTTTGGACACCTCCTATAACTTGTATGGCGACTATGGGGACCTTCATTTCGTACTCAGTTGGTACCCCTATTCATCGAGGGTATCGCTTTGATACCCCCAACAGACCTTTGGACACCGTCTTACTACTCCTTAGAGCAGTCATCAGAGAACCATATAGTAGGAACAGCCGAATATGGAACCCTTTTCGTTCTTTGGACACCTCCTATAACTTGTATGGCGACTATGGGGACCTTCATATCGTACTCAGTTGGTACCCCTATTCATCGAGGGTATCGCTGTGATACCCCCAACAGACCTTTGGACACCGTCTTACTACTCCTTAGAGCAGTCATCAGAGAACCATATAGTAGGAACAGCCGAATATGGAACCCTTTTCGTTCTTTGGACACCTCCTATAACTTGTATGGCGACTATGGGGACCTTCATTTCGTACTCAGTTGGTACCCCTATTCATCGAGGGTATCGCTTTGATACCCCCAACAGACCTTTGGACACCGTCTTACTACTCCTTAGAGCAGTCATCAGAGAACCATATAGTAGGAACAGCCGAATATGGAACCCTTTTCGTTCTTTGGACACCTCCTATAACTTGTATGGCGACTATGGGGACCTTCATATCGTACTCAGTTGGTACCCCTATTCATCGAGGGTATCGCTTTGATACCCCCAACAGACCTTTGGACACCGTCTTACTACTCCTTAGAGCAGTCATCAGAGAACCATATAGTAGGAACAGCCGAATATGGAACCCTTTTCGTTCTTTGGACACCTCCTATAACTTGTATGGCGACTATGGGGACCTTCATTTCGTACTCAGTTGGTACCCCTATTCATCGAGGGTATCGCTTTGATACCCCCAACAGACCTTTGGACACCGTCTTACTACTCCTTAGAGCAGTCATCAGAGAACCATATAGTAGGAACAGCCGAATATGGAACCCTTTTCGTTCTTTGGACACCTCCTATAACTTGTATGGCGACTATGGGGACCTTCATTCGTACTCAGTTGGTACCCCTATTCATCGAGGGTATCGCTTTGATACCCCCAACAGACCTTTGGACACCGTCTTACTACTCCTTAGAGCAGTCATCAGAGAACCATATAGTAGGAACAGCCGAATATGGAACCCTTTTCGTTCTTTGGACACCTCCTATAACTTGTATGGCGACTATGGGGACCTTCATTTCGTACTCAGTTGGTACCCCTATTCATCGAGGGTATCGCTTTGATACCCCCAACAGACCTTTGGACACCGTCTTACTACTCCTTAGAGCAGTCATCAGAGAACCATATAGTAGGAACAGCCGAATATGGAACCCTTTTCGTTCTTTGGACACCTCCTATAACTTGTATGGCGACTATGGGGACCTTCATTCGTACTCAGTTGGTACCCCTATTCATCGAGGGTATCGCTTTGATACCCCCAACAGACCTTTGGACACCGTCTTACTACTCCTTAGAGCAGTCATCAGAGAACCATATAGTAGGAACAGCCGAATATGGAACCCTTTTCGTACTTTGGACACCTCCTATAACTTGTATGGCGACTATGGGGACCTTCATTCGTACTCAGTTGGTACCCCTATTCATCGAGGGTATCGCTTTGATACCCCCAACAGACCTTTGGACACCGTCTTACTACTCCTTAGAGCAGTCATCAGAGAACCATATAGTAGGAACAGCCGAATATGGAACCCTTTTCGTACTTTGGACACCTCCTATAACTTGTATGGCGACTATGGGACCTTCATTCGTACTCAGTTGGTACCCCTATTCATCGAGGGTATCGCTGTGATACCCCCAACAGACCTTTGGACACCGTCTTACTACTCCTTAGAGCAGTCATCAGAGAACCATATAGTAGGAACAGCCGAATATGGAACCCTTTTCGTTCTTTGGACACCTCCTATAACTTGTATGGCGACTATGGGGACCTTCATTCGTACTCAGTTGGTACCCCTATTCATCGAGGGTATCGCTTTGATACCCCCAACAGACCTTTGGACACCGTCTTACTACTCCTTAGAGCAGTCATCAGAGAACCATATAGTAGGAACAGCCGAATATGGAACCCTTTTCGTTCTTTGGACACCTCCTATAACTTGTATGGCGACTATGGGGACCTTCATTTCGTACTCAGTTGGTACCCCTATTCATCGAGGGTATCGCTTTGATACCCCCAACAGACCTTTGGACACCGTCTTACTACTCCTTAGAGCAGTCATCAGAGAACCATATAGTAGGAACAGCCGAATATGGAACCCTTTTCGTTCTTTGGACACCTCCTATAACTTGTATGGCGACTATGGGGACCTTCATATCGTACTCAGTTGGTACCCCTATTCATCGAGGGTATCGCTTTGATACCCCCAACAGACCTTTGGACACCGTCTTACTACTCCTTAGAGCAGTCATCAGAGAACCATATAGTAGGAACAGCCGAATATGGAACCCTTTTCGTTCTTTGGACACCTCCTATAACTTGTATGGCGACTATGGGGACCTTCATTTCGTACTCAGTTGGTACCCCTATTCATCGAGGGTATCGCTGTGATACCCCCAACAGACCTTTGGACACCGTCTTACTACTCCTTAGAGCAGTCATCAGAGAACCATATAGTAGGAACAGCCGAATATGGAACCCTTTTCGTTCTTTGGACACCTCCTATAACTTGTATGGCGACTATGGGGACCTTCATTTCGTACTCAGTTGGTACCCCTATTCATCGAGGGTATCGCTGTGATACCCCCAACAGACCTTTGGACACCGTCTTACTACTCCTTAGAGCAGTCATCAGAGAACCATATAGTAGGAACAGCCGAATATGGAACCCTTTTCGTTCTTTGGACACCTCCTATAACTTGTATGGCGACTATGGGGACCTTCATTTCGTACTCAGTTGGTACCCCTATTCATCGAGGGTATCGCTGTGATACCCCCAACAGACCTTTGGACACCGTCTTACTACTCCTTAGAGCAGTCATCAGAGAACCATATAGTAGGAACAGCCGAATATGGAACCCTTTTCGTTCTTTGGACACCTCCTATAACTTGTATGGCGACTATGGGGACCTTCATTTCGTACTCAGTTGGTACCCCTATTCATCGAGGGTATCGCTGTGATACCCCCAACAGACCTTTGGACACCGTCTTACTACTCCTTAGAGCAGTCATCAGAGAACCATATAGTAGGAACAGCCGAATATGGAACCCTTTTCGTTCTTTGGACACCTCCTATAACTTGTATGGCGACTATGGGGACCTTCATTCGTACTCAGTTGGTACCCCTATTCATCGAGGGTATCGCTGTGATACCCCCAACAGACCTTTGGACACCGTCTTACTACTCCTTAGAGCAGTCATCAGAGAACCATATAGTAGGAACAGCCGAATATGGAACCCTTTTCGTTCTTTGGACACCTCCTATAACTTGTATGGCGACTATGGGGACCTTCATTTCGTACTCAGTTGGTACCCCTATTCATCGAGGGTATCGCTTTGATACCCCCAACAGACCTTTGGACACCGTCTTACTACTCCTTAGAGCAGTCATCAGAGAACCATATAGTAGGAACAGCCGAATATGGAACCCTTTTCGTTCTTTGGACACCTCCTATAACTTGTATGGCGACTATGGGGACCTTCATTTCGTACTCAGTTGGTACCCCTATTCATCGAGGGTATCGCTTTGATACCCCCAACAGACCTTTGGACACCGTCTTACTACTCCTTAGAGCAGTCATCAGAGAACCATATAGTAGGAACAGCCGAATATGGAACCCTTTTCGTTCTTTGGACACCTCCTATAACTTGTATGGCGACTATGGGGACCTTCATTTCGTACTCAGTTGGTACCCCTATTCATCGAGGGTATCGCTTTGATACCCCCAACAGACCTTTGGACACCGTCTTACTACTCCTTAGAGCAGTCATCAGAGAACCATATAGTAGGAACAGCCGAATATGGAACCCTTTTCGTTCTTTGGACACCTCCTATAACTTGTATGGCGACTATGGGGACCTTCATATCGTACTCAGTTGGTACCCCTATTCATCGAGGGTATCGCTGTGATACCCCCAACAGACCTTTGGACACCGTCTTACTACTCCTTAGAGCAGTCATCAGAGAACCATATAGTAGGAACAGCCGAATATGGAACCCTTTTCGTTCTTTGGACACCTCCTATAACTTGTATGGCGACTATGGGGACCTTCATATCGTACTCAGTTGGTACCCCTATTCATCGAGGGTATCGCTTTGATACCCCCAACAGACCTTTGGACACCGTCTTACTACTCCTTAGAGCAGTCATCAGAGAACCATATAGTAGGAACAGCCGAATATGGAACCCTTTTCGTTCTTTGGACACCTCCTATAACTTGTATGGCGACTATGGGGACCTTCATATCGTACTCAGTTGGTACCCCTATTCATCGAGGGTATCGCTTTGATACCCCCAACAGACCTTTGGACACCGTCTTACTACTCCTTAGAGCAGTCATCAGAGAACCATATAGTAGGAACAGCCGAATATGGAACCCTTTTCGTTCTTTGGACACCTCCTATAACTTGTATGGCGACTATGGGGACCTTCATATCGTACTCAGTTGGTACCCCTATTCATCGAGGGTATCGCTTTGATACCCCCAACAGACCTTTGGACACCGTCTTACTACTCCTTAGAGCAGTCATCAGAGAACCATATAGTAGGAACAGCCGAATATGGAACCCTTTTCGTTCTTTGGACACCTCCTATAACTTGTATGGCGACTATGGGACCTTCATATCGTACTCAGTTGGTACCCCTATTCATCGAGGGTATCGCTTTGATACCCCCAACAGACCTTTGGACACCGTCTTACTACTCCTTAGAGCAGTCATCAGAGAACCATATAGTAGGAACAGCCGAATATGGAACCCTTTTCGTTCTTTGGACACCTCCTATAACTTGTATGGCGACTATGGGGACCTTCATTTCGTACTCAGTTGGTACCCCTATTCATCGAGGGTATCGCTGTGATACCCCCAACAGACCTTTGGACACCGTCTTACTACTCCTTAGAGCAGTCATCAGAGAACCATATAGTAGGAACAGCCGAATATGGAACCCTTTTCGTTCTTTGGACACCTCCTATAACTTGTATGGCGACTATGGGGACCTTCATATCGTACTCAGTTGGTACCCCTATTCATCGAGGGTATCGCTTTGATACCCCCAACAGACCTTTGGACACCGTCTTACTACTCCTTAGAGCAGTCATCAGAGAACCATATAGTAGGAACAGCCGAATATGGAACCCTTTTCGTTCTTTGGACACCTCCTATAACTTGTATGGCGACTATGGGGACCTTCATTCGTACTCAGTTGGTACCCCTATTCATCGAGGGTATCGCTTTGATACCCCCAACAGACCTTTGGACACCGTCTTACTACTCCTTAGAGCAGTCATCAGAGAACCATATAGTAGGAACAGCCGAATATGGAACCCTTTTCGTTCTTTGGACACCTCCTATAACTTGTATGGCGACTATGGGGACCTTCATTTCGTACTCAGTTGGTACCCCTATTCATCGAGGGTATCGCTTTGATACCCCCAACAGACCTTTGGACACCGTCTTACTACTCCTTAGAGCAGTCATCAGAGAACCATATAGTAGGAACAGCCGAATATGGAACCCTTTTCGTTCTTTGGACACCTCCTATAACTTGTATGGCGACTATGGGGACCTTCATTTCGTACTCAGTTGGTACCCCTATTCATCGAGGGTATCGCTGTGATACCCCCAACAGACCTTTGGACACCGTCTTACTACTCCTTAGAGCAGTCATCAGAGAACCATATAGTAGGAACAGCCGAATATGGAACCCTTTTCGTTCTTTGGACACCTCCTATAACTTGTATGGCGACTATGGGGACCTTCATTTCGTACTCAGTTGGTACCCCTATTCATCGAGGGTATCGCTTTGATACCCCCAACAGACCTTTGGACACCGTCTTACTACTCCTTAGAGCAGTCATCAGAGAACCATATAGTAGGAACAGCCGAATATGGAACCCTTTTCGTTCTTTGGACACCTCCTATAACTTGTATGGCGACTATGGGGACCTTCATATCGTACTCAGTTGGTACCCCTATTCATCGAGGGTATCGCTGTGATACCCCCAACAGACCTTTGGACACCGTCTTACTACTCCTTAGAGCAGTCATCAGAGAACCATATAGTAGGAACAGCCGAATATGGAACCCTTTTCGTTCTTTGGACACCTCCTATAACTTGTATGGCGACTATGGGGACCTTCATTTCGTACTCAGTTGGTACCCCTATTCATCGAGGGTATCGCTTTGATACCCCCAACAGACCTTTGGACACCGTCTTACTACTCCTTAGAGCAGTCATCAGAGAACCATATAGTAGGAACAGCCGAATATGGAACCCTTTTCGTTCTTTGGACACCTCCTATAACTTGTATGGCGACTATGGGGACCTTCATATCGTACTCAGTTGGTACCCCTATTCATCGAGGGTATCGCTGTGATACCCCCAACAGACCTTTGGACACCGTCTTACTACTCCTTAGAGCAGTCATCAGAGAACCATATAGTAGGAACAGCCGAATATGGAACCCTTTTCGTTCTTTGGACACCTCCTATAACTTGTATGGCGACTATGGGGACCTTCATTTCGTACTCAGTTGGTACCCCTATTCATCGAGGGTATCGCTGTGATACCCCCAACAGACCTTTGGACACCGTCTTACTACTCCTTAGAGCAGTCATCAGAGAACCATATAGTAGGAACAGCCGAATATGGAACCCTTTTCGTTCTTTGGACACCTCCTATAACTTGTATGGCGACTATGGGGACCTTCATTTCGTACTCAGTTGGTACCCCTATTCATCGAGGGTATCGCTGTGATACCCCCAACAGACCTTTGGACACCGTCTTACTACTCCTTAGAGCAGTCATCAGAGAACCATATAGTAGGAACAGCCGAATATGGAACCCTTTTCGTTCTTTGGACACCTCCTATAACTTGTATGGCGACTATGGGGACCTTCATATCGTACTCAGTTGGTACCCCTATTCATCGAGGGTATCGCTTTGATACCCCCAACAGACCTTTGGACACCGTCTTACTACTCCTTAGAGCAGTCATCAGAGAACCATATAGTAGGAACAGCCGAATATGGAACCCTTTTCGTTCTTTGGACACCTCCTATAACTTGTATGGCGACTATGGGGACCTTCATATCGTACTCAGTTGGTACCCCTATTCATCGAGGGTATCGCTGTGATACCCCCAACAGACCTTTGGACACCGTCTTACTACTCCTTAGAGCAGTCATCAGAGAACCATATAGTAGGAACAGCCGAATATGGAACCCTTTTCGTTCTTTGGACACCTCCTATAACTTGTATGGCGACTATGGGGACCTTCATATCGTACTCAGTTGGTACCCCTATTCATCGAGGGTATCGCTTTGATACCCCCAACAGACCTTTGGACACCGTCTTACTACTCCTTAGAGCAGTCATCAGAGAACCATATAGTAGGAACAGCCGAATATGGAACCCTTTTCGTTCTTTGGACACCTCCTATAACTTGTATGGCGACTATGGGGACCTTCATTTCGTACTCAGTTGGTACCCCTATTCATCGAGGGTATCGCTGTGATACCCCCAACAGACCTTTGGACACCGTCTTACTACTCCTTAGAGCAGTCATCAGAGAACCATATAGTAGGAACAGCCGAATATGGAACCCTTTTCGTTCTTTGGACACCTCCTATAACTTGTATGGCGACTATGGGGACCTTCATATCGTACTCAGTTGGTACCCCTATTCATCGAGGGTATCGCTTTGATACCCCCAACAGACCTTTGGACACCGTCTTACTACTCCTTAGAGCAGTCATCAGAGAACCATATAGTAGGAACAGCCGAATATGGAACCCTTTTCGTTCTTTGGACACCTCCTATAACTTGTATGGCGACTATGGGACCTTCATATCGTACTCAGTTGGTACCCCTATTCATCGAGGGTATCGCTGTGATACCCCCAACAGACCTTTGGACACCGTCTTACTACTCCTTAGAGCAGTCATCAGAGAACCATATAGTAGGAACAGCCGAATATGGAACCCTTTTCGTTCTTTGGACACCTCCTATAACTTGTATGGCGACTATGGGACCTTCATATCGTACTCAGTTGGTACCCCTATTCATCGAGGGTATCGCTGTGATACCCCCAACAGACCTTTGGACACCGTCTTACTACTCCTTAGAGCAGTCATCAGAGAACCATATAGTAGGAACAGCCGAATATGGAACCCTTTTCGTTCTTTGGACACCTCCTATAACTTGTATGGCGACTATGGGGACCTTCATATCGTACTCAGTTGGTACCCCTATTCATCGAGGGTATCGCTGTGATACCCCCAACAGACCTTTGGACACCGTCTTACTACTCCTTAGAGCAGTCATCAGAGAACCATATAGTAGGAACAGCCGAATATGGAACCCTTTTCGTTCTTTGGACACCTCCTATAACTTGTATGGCGACTATGGGACCTTCATATCGTACTCAGTTGGTACCCCTTATTCATCGAGGGTATCGCTTTGATACCCCCAACAGACCTTTGGACACCGTCTTACTACTCCTTAGAGCAGTCATCAGAGAACCATATAGTAGGAACAGCCGAATATGGAACCCTTTTCGTTCTTTGGACACCTCCTATAACTTGTATGGCGACTATGGGACCTTCATTTCGTACTCAGTTGGTACCCCTATTCATCGAGGGTATCGCTTTGATACCCCCAACAGACCTTTGGACACCGTCTTACTACTCCTTAGAGCAGTCATCAGAGAACCATATAGTAGGAACAGCCGAATATGGAACCCTTTTCGTTCTTTGGACACCTCCTATAACTTGTATGGCGACTATGGGGACCTTCATTTCGTACTCAGTTGGTACCCCTATTCATCGAGGGTATCGCTTTGATACCCCCAACAGACCTTTGGACACCGTCTTACTACTCCTTAGAGCAGTCATCAGAGAACCATATAGTAGGAACAGCCGAATATGGAACCCTTTTCGTTCTTTGGACACCTCCTATAACTTGTATGGCGACTATGGGACCTTCATATCGTACTCAGTTGGTACCCCTATTCATCGAGGGTATCGCTGTGATACCCCCAACAGACCTTTGGACACCGTCTTACTACTCCTTAGAGCAGTCATCAGAGAACCATATAGTAGGAACAGCCGAATATGGAACCCTTTTCGTTCTTTGGACACCTCCTATAACTTGTATGGCGACTATGGGGACCTTCATTTCGTACTCAGTTGGTACCCCTATTCATCGAGGGTATCGCTGTGATACCCCCAACAGACCTTTGGACACCGTCTTACTACTCCTTAGAGCAGTCATCAGAGAACCATATAGTAGGAACAGCCGAATATGGAACCCTTTTCGTTCTTTGGACACCTCCTATAACTTGTATGGCGACTATGGGGACCTTCATTTCGTACTCAGTTGGTACCCCTATTCATCGAGGGTATCGCTTTGATACCCCCAACAGACCTTTGGACACCGTCTTACTACTCCTTAGAGCAGTCATCAGAGAACCATATAGTAGGAACAGCCGAATATGGAACCCTTTTCGTTCTTTGGACACCTCCTATAACTTGTATGGCGACTATGGGGACCTTCATTTCGTACTCAGTTGGTACCCCTATTCATCGAGGGTATCGCTTTGATACCCCCAACAGACCTTTGGACACCGTCTTACTACTCCTTAGAGCAGTCATCAGAGAACCATATAGTAGGAACAGCCGAATATGGAACCCTTTTCGTTCTTTGGACACCTCCTATAACTTGTATGGCGACTATGGGACCTTCATTTCGTACTCAGTTGGTACCCCTATTCATCGAGGGTATCGCTTTGATACCCCCAACAGACCTTTGGACACCGTCTTACTACTCCTTAGAGCAGTCATCAGAGAACCATATAGTAGGAACAGCCGAATATGGAACCCTTTTCGTTCTTTGGACACCTCCTATAACTTGTATGGCGACTATGGGACCTTCATATCGTACTCAGTTGGTACCCCTATTCATCGAGGGTATCGCTTTGATACCCCCAACAGACCTTTGGACACCGTCTTACTACTCCTTAGAGCAGTCATCAGAGAACCATATGGTAGGAACAGCCGAATATGGAACCCTTTTCGTTCTTTGGACACCTCCTATAACTTGTATGGCGACTATGGGGACCTTCATTTCGTACTCAGTTGGTACCCCTATTCATCGAGGGTATCGCTTTGATACCCCCAACAGACCTTTGGACACCGTCTTACTACTCCTTAGAGCAGTCATCAGAGAACCATATAGTAGGAACAGCCGAATATGGAACCCTTTTCGTTCTTTGGACACCTCCTATAACTTGTATGGCGACTATGGGGACCTTCATTTCGTACTCAGTTGGTACCCCTATTCATCGAGGGTATCGCTGTGATACCCCCAACAGACCTTTGGACACCGTCTTACTACTCCTTAGAGCAGTCATCAGAGAACCATATAGTAGGAACAGCCGAATATGGAACCCTTTTCGTACTTTGGACACCTCCTATAACTTGTATGGCGACTATGGGGACCTTCATATCGTACTCAGTTGGTACCCCTATTCATCGAGGGTATCGCTTTGATACCCCCAACAGACCTTTGGACACCGTCTTACTACTCCTTAGAGCAGTCATCAGAGAACCATATAGTAGGAACAGCCGAATATGGAACCCTTTTCGTTCTTTGGACACCTCCTATAACTTGTATGGCGACTATGGGGACCTTCATTTCGTACTCAGTTGGTACCCCTATTCATCGAGGGTATCGCTTTGATACCCCCAACAGACCTTTGGACACCGTCTTACTACTCCTTAGAGCAGTCATCAGAGAACCATATAGTAGGAACAGCCGAATATGGAACCCTTTTCGTTCTTTGGACACCTCCTATAACTTGTATGGCGACTATGGGGACCTTCATTTCGTACTCAGTTGGTACCCCTATTCATCGAGGGTATCGCTGTGATACCCCCAACAGACCTTTGGACACCGTCTTACTACTCCTTAGAGCAGTCATCAGAGAACCATATAGTAGGAACAGCCGAATATGGAACCCTTTTCGTACTTTGGACACCTCCTATAACTTGTATGGCGACTATGGGGACCTTCATTTCGTACTCAGTTGGTACCCCTATTCATCGAGGGTATCGCTTTGATACCCCCAACAGACCTTTGGACACCGTCTTACTACTCCTTAGAGCAGTCATCAGAGAACCATATAGTAGGAACAGCCGAATATGGAACCCTTTTCGTTCTTTGGACACCTCCTATAACTTGTATGGCGACTATGGGGACCTTCATTTCGTACTCAGTTGGTACCCCTATTCATCGAGGGTATCGCTTTGATACCCCCAACAGACCTTTGGACACCGTCTTACTACTCCTTAGAGCAGTCATCAGAGAACCATATAGTAGGAACAGCCGAATATGGAACCCTTTTCGTTCTTTGGACACCTCCTATAACTTGTATGGCGACTATGGGGACCTTCATTTCGTACTCAGTTGGTACCCCTATTCATCGAGGGTATCGCTTTGATACCCCCAACAGACCTTTGGACACCGTCTTACTACTCCTTAGAGCAGTCATCAGAGAACCATATAGTAGGAACAGCCGAATATGGAACCCTTTTCGTTCTTTGGACACCTCCTATAACTTGTATGGCGACTATGGGGACCTTCATTCGTACTCAGTTGGTACCCCTATTCATCGAGGGTATCGCTTTGATACCCCCAACAGACCTTTGGACACCGTCTTACTACTCCTTAGAGCAGTCATCAGAGAACCATATAGTAGGAACAGCCGAATATGGAACCCTTTTCGTTCTTTGGACACCTCCTATAACTTGTATGACGACTATGGGACCTTCATATCGTACTCAGTTGGTACCCCTATTCATCGAGGGTATCGCTTTGATACCCCCAACAGACCTTTGGACACCGTCTTACTACTCCTTAGAGCAGTCATCAGAGAACCATATAGTAGGAACAGCCGAATATGGAACCCTTTTCGTTCTTTGGACACCTCCTATAACTTGTATGGCGACTATGGGGACCTTCATTTCGTACTCAGTTGGTACCCCTATTCATCGAGGGTATCGCTTTGATACCCCCAACAGACCTTTGGACACCGTCTTACTACTCCTTAGAGCAGTCATCAGAGAACCATATAGTAGGAACAGCCGAATATGGAACCCTTTTCGTTCTTTGGACACCTCCTATAACTTGTATGGCGACTATGGGACCTTCATATCGTACTCAGTTGGTACCCCTATTCATCGAGGGTATCGCTTTGATACCCCCAACAGACCTTTGGACACCGTCTTACTACTCCTTAGAGCAGTCATCAGAGAACCATATAGTAGGAACAGCCGAATATGGAACCCTTTTCGTTCTTTGGACACCTCCTATAACTTGTATGGCGACTATGGGGACCTTCATATCGTACTCAGTTGGTACCCCTATTCATCGAGGGTATCGCTTTGATACCCCCAACAGACCTTTGGACACCGTCTACTACTCCTTAGAGCAGTCATCAGAGAACCATATAGTAGGAACAGCCGAATATGGAACCCTTTTCGTTCTTTGGACACCTCCTATAACTTGTATGGCGACTATGGGGACCTTCATTCGTACTCAGTTGGTACCCCTATTCATCGAGGGTATCGCTTTGATACCCCCAACAGACCTTTGGACACCGTCTTACTACTCCTTAGAGCAGTCATCAGAGAACCATATAGTAGGAACAGCCGAATATGGAACCCTTTTCGTTCTTTGGACACCTCCTATAACTTGTATGGCGACTATGGGACCTTCATTTCGTACTCAGTTGGTACCCCTATTCATCGAGGGTATCGCTTTGATACCCCCAACAGACCTTTGGACACCGTCTTACTACTCCTTAGAGCAGTCATCAGAGAACCATATAGTAGGAACAGCCGAATATGGAACCCTTTTCGTTCTTTGGACACCTCCTATAACTTGTATGGCGACTATGGGACCTTCATTTCGTACTCAGTTGGTACCCCTATTCATCGAGGGTATCGCTTTGATACCCCCAACAGACCTTTGGACACCGTCTTACTACTCCTTAGAGCAGTCATCAGAGAACCATATAGTAGGAACAGCCGAATATGGAACCCTTTTCGTTCTTTGGACACCTCCTATAACTTGTATGGCGACTATGGGGACCTTCATTTCGTACTCAGTTGGTACCCCTATTCATCGAGGGTATCGCTTTGATACCCCCAACAGACCTTTGGACACCGTCTTACTACTCCTTAGAGCAGTCATCAGAGAACCATATAGTAGGAACAGCCGAATATGGAACCCTTTTCGTTCTTTGGACACCTCCTATAACTTGTATGGCGACTATGGGACCTTCATTTCGTACTCAGTTGGTACCCCTATTCATCGAGGGTATCGCTTTGATACCCCCAACAGACCTTTGGACACCGTCTTACTACTCCTTAGAGCAGTCATCAGAGAACCATATAGTAGGAACAGCCGAATATGGAACCCTTTTCGTTCTTTGGACACCTCCTATAACTTGTATGGCGACTATGGGGACCTTCATTCGTACTCAGTTGGTACCCCTATTCATCGAGGGTATCGCTTTGATACCCCCAACAGACCTTTGGACACCGTCTTACTACTCCTTAGAGCAGTCATCAGAGAACCATATAGTAGGAACAGCCGAATATGGAACCCTTTTCGTACTTTGGACACCTCCTATAACTTGTATGGCGACTATGGGGACCTTCATTTCGTACTCAGTTGGTACCCCTATTCATCGAGGGTATCGCTTTGATACCCCCAACAGACCTTTGGACCACCGTCTTACTACTCCTTAGAGCAGTCATCAGAGAACCATATAGTAGGAACAGCCGAATATGGAACCCTTTTCGTTCTTTGGACACCTCCTATAACTTGTATGGCGACTATGGGGACCTTCATTTCGTACTCAGTTGGTACCCCTATTCATCGAGGGTATCGCTTTGATACCCCCAACAGACCTTTGGACACCGTCTTACTACTCCTTAGAGCAGTCATCAGAGAACCATATAGTAGGAACAGCCGAATATGGAACCCTTTCGTGCTTTGGACACCTCCTATAACTTGTATGGCGACTATGGGGACCTTCATTTCGTACTCAGTTGGTACCCCTATTCATCGAGGGTATCGCTTTGATACCCCCAACAGACCTTTGGACACCGTCTTACTACTCCTTAGAGCAGTCATCAGAGAACCATATAGTAGGAACAGCCGAATATGGAACCCTTTTCGTTCTTTGGACACCTCCTATAACTTGTATGGCGACTATGGGGACCTTCATTTCGTACTCAGTTGGTACCCCTATTCATCGAGGGTATCGCTTTGATACCCCCAACAGACCTTTGGACACCGTCTTACTACTCCTTAGAGCAGTCATCAGAGAACCATATAGTAGGAACAGCCGAATATGGAACCCTTTTCGTCTTTGGACACCTCCTATAACTTGTATGGCGACTATGGGGACCTTCATTTCGTACTCAGTTGGTACCCCTATTCATCGAGGGTATCGCTTTGATACCCCCAACAGACCTTTGGACACCGTCTTACTACTCCTTAGAGCAGTCATCAGAGAACCATATAGTAGGAACAGCCGAATATGGAACCCTTTTCGTTCTTTGGACACCTCCTATAACTTGTATGGCGACTATGGGGACCTTCATTTCGTACTCAGTTGGTACCCCTATTCATCGAGGGTATCGCTTTGATACCCCCAACAGACCTTTGGACACCGTCTTACTACTCCTTAGAGCAGTCATCAGAGAACCATATAGTAGGAACAGCCGAATATGGAACCCTTTTCGTTCTTTGGACACCTCCTATAACTTGTATGGCGACTATGGGGACCTTCATTTCGTACTCAGTTGGTACCCCTATTCATCGAGGGTATCGCTTTGATACCCCAACAGACCTTTGGACACCGTCTTACTACTCCTTAGAGCAGTCATCAGAGAACCATATAGTAGGAACAGCCGAATATGGAACCCTTTTCGTTCTTTGGACACCTCCTATAACTTGTATGGCGACTATGGGGACCTTCATTCGTACTCAGTTGGTACCCCTATTCATCGAGGGTATCGCTGTGATACCCCCAACAGACCTTTGGACACCGTCTTACTACTCCTTAGAGCAGTCATCAGAGAACCATATAGTAGGAACAGCCGAATATGAACCCTTTTCGTTACTTTGGACACCTCCTATAACTTGTATGGCGACTATGGGGACCTTCATTTCGTACTCAGTTGGTACCCCTATTCATCGAGGGTATCGCTTTGATACCCCCAACAGACCTTTGGACACCGTCTTACTACTCCTTAGAGCAGTCATCAGAGAACCATATAGTAGGAACAGCCGAATATGGAACCCTTTCGTTCTTTGGACACCTCCTATAACTTGTATGGCGACTATGGGGACCTTCATTCGTACTCAGTTGGTACCCCTATTCATCGAGGGTATCGCTTTGATACCCCCAACAGACCTTTGGACACCGTCTTACTACTCCTTAGAGCAGTCATCAGAGAACCATATAGTAGGAACAGCCGAATATGGAACCCTTTTCGTTCTTTGGACACCTCCTATAACTTGTATGGCGACTATGGGGACCTTCATTCGTACTCAGTTGGTACCCCTATTCATCGAGGGTATCGCTTTGATACCCCCAACAGACCTTTGGACACCGTCTTACTACTCCTTAGAGCAGTCATCAGAGAACCATATAGTAGGAACAGCCGAATATGGAACCCTTTTCGTTCTTTGGACACCTCCTATAACTTGTATGGCGACTATGGGGACCTTCATTTCGTACTCAGTTGGTACCCCTATTCATCGAGGGTATCGCTTTGATACCCCCAACAGACCTTTGGACACCGTCTTACTACTCCTTAGAGCAGTCATCAGAGAACCATATAGTAGGAACAGCCGAATATGGAACCCTTTTCGTTCTTTGGACACCTCCTATAACTTGTATGGCGACTATGGGGACCTTCATTTCGTACTCAGTTGGTACCCCTATTCATCGAGGGTATCGCTTTGATACCCCCAACAGACCTTTGGACACCGTCTTACTACTCCTTAGAGCAGTCATCAGAGAACCATATAGTAGGAACAGCCGAATATGGAACCCTTTTCGTTCTTTGGACACCTCCTATAACTTGTATGACGACTTATGGGGACCTTCATATCGTACTCAGTTGGTCCCCTATTCATCGAGGGTATCGCTTTGATACCCCCAACAGACCTTTGGACACCGTCTTACTACTCCTTAGAGCAGTCATCAGAGAACCATATAGTAGGAACAGCCGAATATGGAACCCTTTTCGTTCTTTGGACACCTCCTTATAACTTGTTATGGCGACTATGGGACCTTCATTTCGTACTCAGTTGTACCCCTATTCATCGAGGGTATCGCTGTGATACCCCCAACAGACCTTTGGACACCGTCTTACTACTCCTTAGAGCAGTCATCAGAGAACCATTAGTAGGAACAGCCGAAATATGGAACCCTTTTCGTTCTTTGGACACCTCCTATAACTTGTATGACGACTATGGGACCTTCATATCGTACTCAGTTGGTACCCTATTCATCGAGGGTATCGCTTTGATACCCCCAACAGACCTTTGGACACCGTCTTACTACTCCTTAGAGCAGTCATCAGAGAACCATATAGTAGGAACAGCCGAATATGGAACCCTTTTCGTTCTTTGGACACCTCCTATAACTTGTATGGCGACTATGGGGACCTTCATATCGTACTCAGTTGGTACCCCTATTCATCGAGGGTATCGCTTTGATACCCCCAACAGACCTTTGGACACCGTCTTACTACTCCTTAGAGCAGTCATCAGAGAACCATATAGTAGGAACAGCCGAATATGGAACCCTTTTCGTTATTTTGGACACCTCCTATAACTTGTATGGCGACTATGGGGACCTTCATATCGTACTCAGTTGGTACCCCTATTCATCGAGGGTATCGCTGTGATACCCCCAACAGACCTTGGACACCGTCTTACTACTCCTTAGAGCAGTCATCAGAGAACCATATAGTAGGAACAGCCGAATATGGAACCCTTTTCGTTCTTTGGACACCTCCTATAACTTGTATGGCGACTATGGGGACCTTCATATCGTACTCAGTTGGTACCCCTATTCATCGAGGGTATCGCTGTGATACCCCCAACAGACCTTGGACACCGTCTTACTACTCCTTAGAGCAGTCATCAGAGAACCATATAGTAGGAACAGCCGAATATGAACCCTTTTCGTACTTTGGACACCTCCTATAACTTGTATGGCGACTATGGGGACCTTCATATCGTACTCAGTTGTACCCTATTCATCGAGGGTATCGCTTTGATACCCCCAACAGACCTTTGGACACCGTCTTACTACTCCTTAGAGCAGTCATCAGAGAACCATATAGTAGGAACAGCCCGAATATTGGAACCCTTTTCGTTCTTTGGACACCTCCTATAACTTGTATGGCGACTATGGGGACCTTCATATCGTACTCAGTTGGTACCCCTATTCATCGAGGGTATCGCTGTGATACCCCCAACAGACCTTTGGACACCGTCTTACTACTCCTTAGAGCAGTCATCAGAGAACCATATAGTAGGAACAGCCGAATATGGAACCCTTTTCGTTCTTTGGACACCTCCTATAACTTGTATGGCGACTATGGGGACATTCATATCGTACTCAGTTGGTACCCCTATTCATCGAGGGTATCGCTGTGATACCCCAACAGACCTTTGGACACCGTCTTACTACTCCTTAGAGCAGTCATCAGAGAACCATATAGTAGGAACAGCCGAATATGGAACCCTTTTCGTTCTTTGGACACCTCCTATAACTTGTATGGCGACTATGGGGACCTTCATGTCGTACTCAGTTGTACCCCTATTCATCGAGGGTATCGCTTTGATACCCCCAACAGACCTTTGGACACCGTCTTACTACTCCTTAGAGCAGTCATCAGAGAACCATTATAGTAGGAACAGCCGAATATGGAACCCTTTTCGTTCTTTGGACACCTCCTATAACTTGTATGGCGACTATGGGGACCTTCATATCGTACTCAGTTGGTACCCCTTATTCATCGAGGTATCGCTGTGATACCCCCAACAGACCTTTGGACACCGTCTTACTACTCCTTAGAGCAGTCATCAGAGAACCATATAGTAGGAACAGCCGAATATGGAACCCTTTCGTTCTTTGGACACCTCCTATAACTTGTATGGCGACTATGGGACCTTCATTTCGTACTCAGTTGGTACCCCTATTCATCGAGGGTATCGCTTTGATACCCCCAACAGACCTTTGGACACCGTCTTACTACTCCTTAGAGCAGTCATCAGAGAACCATATAGTAGGAACAGCCGAATATGGAACCCTTTTCGTTCTTTGGACACCTCCTATAACTTGTATGGCGACTATGGGGACCTTCATATCGTACTCAGTTGGTACCCCTATTCATCGAGGGTATCGCTGTGATACCCCCAACAGACCTTTGGACACCGTCTTACTACTCCTTAGAGCAGTCATCAGAGAACCATTATAGTAGGAACAGCCGAATATGGAACCCTTTTCGTTCTTTGGACACCTCCTATAACTTGTATGGCGACTATGGGGACCTTCATTTCGTACTCAGTTGGTACCCCTATTCATCGAGGGTATCGCTGTGATACCCCCAACAGACCTTTGGACACCGTCTTACTACTCCTTAGAGCAGTCATCAGAGAACCATATAGTAGGAACAGCCGAATATGGAACCCTTTTCGTTCTTTGGACACCTCCTATAACTTGTATGGCGACTATGGGACCTTCATATCGTACTCAGTTGGTACCCCTATTCATCGAGGGTATCGCTGTGATACCCCCAACAGACCTTTGGACACCGTCTTACTACTCCTTAGAGCAGTCATCAGAGAACCATATAGTAGGAACAGCCGAATATGGAACCCTTTTCGTTCTTTGGACACCTCCTATAACTTGTATGACGACTATGGGGACCTTCATTCGTACTCAGTTGGTACCCCTATTCATCGAGGGTATCGCTTTGATACCCCAACAGACCTTTGGACACCGTCTTACTACTCCTTAGAGCAGTCATCAGAGAACCATATAGTAGGAAACAGCCGAATATGGAACCCTTTTCGTTCTTTGGGACACCTCCTATAACTTGTATGGCGACTATGGGGACCTTCATTTCGTACTCAGTTGGTACCCCTATTCATCGAGGGTATCGCTGTGATACCCCCAAACAGACCTTTGGACACGTCTTACTACTCCTTAGAGCAGTCATCAGAGAACCATATAGTAGGACAGCCGAATATGGAACCCTTTTCGTACTTTGGACACCTCCTATAACTTGTATGGCGACTATGGGGACCTTCATATCGTACTCAGTTGGTACCCCTTATTCATCGAGGGTATCGCTGTGATACCCCCAACAGACCTTTGGACACCGTCTTTACTACTCCTTAGAGCAGTCATCAGAGAACCATATAGTAGGAACAGCCGAATATGGAACCCTTTCGTACTTTGGACACCTCCTATAACTTGTATGACGACTATGGGACCTTCATGTCGTACTCAGTTGGTACCCTATTCATCGAGGGTATCGCTTTGATACCCCCAACAGACCTTTGGACACCGTCTTACTACTCCTTAGAGCAGTCATCAGAGAACCATATAGTAGGAAACAGCCGAATATGGAACCCTTTCGTACTTTGGACACCTCCTATAACTTGTATGGCGACTATGGGACCTTCATGTCGTACTCAGTTGGTACCCCTATTCATCGAGGGTATCGCTTTGATACCCCAACAGACCTTTGGACACCGTCTTACTACTTCCTTAGAGCAGTCATCAGAGAACCATATAGTAGGAACAGCCGAATATGGAACCCTTTTCGTTCTTTGGACACCTCCTATAACTTGTATGACGACTATGGGACCTTCATTTCGTACTCAGTTGGTACCCCTATTCATCGAGGGTATCGCTTTGATACCCCCAACAGACCTTTGGACACCGTCTTACTACTCCTTAGAGCAGTCATCAGAGAACCATATAGTAGGAACAGCCGAATATGGAACCCTTTTCGTTCTTTGGACACCTCCTATAACTTGTATGACGACTATGGGGACCTCATGTCGTACTCAGTTGGTACCCCTATTCATCGAGGGTATCGCTTTGATACCCCAACAGACCTTTGGACACCGTCTTACTACTCCTTAGAGCAGTCATCAGAGAACCATATAGTAGGAACAGCCGAATATGGAACCCTTTTCGTTCTTTGGACACCTCCTATAACTTGTATGAGCGACTATGGGGACATTCATTTCGTACTCAGTTGGTACCCTATTCATCGAGGGTATCGCTTTGATACCCCCAACAGACCTTTGGACACCGTCTTACTACTCCTTAGAGCAGTCATCAGAGAACCATATAGTTAGAACAGCCGAATATGGAACCCTTTTCGTTCTTTGGACACCTCCTATAACTTGTATGGCGACTATGGGGACCTTCATTTCGTACTCAGTTGGTACCCCTATTCATCGAGGGTATCGCTTGGATACCCCCAACAGACCTTTGGACACCGTCTTACTACTCCTTAGAGCAGTCATCAGAGAACCATATAGTAGGAACAGCCGAATATGGAACCCTTTTCGTTCTTTGGACACCTCCTATAACTTGTATGAGCGACTATGGGGCCTTCATTCGTACTCAGTTGGTACCCCTATTCATCGAGGGTACGCTGTGATACCCCCAACAGACCTTTGGACAACCGTCTTACTACTCCTTAAGCAGTCATCAGAGAACCATATAGTAGGAACAGCCGAATATGGAACCCTTCTTCGTTCTTTGGACACTCCTCTAACTTGTATGACGACTATGGGACCTTCATATCGTACTCAGTTGGTACCCCTATTCATCGAGGGTATCGCGTGTGATACCCCCAACAGACCTTGGACACCAGTCTTACTACTCCTTAGAGCAGTCTCAGAGAACCCATGAGGTAGAACAGCCGAATATGGAACCCTTTCGTTCTTTGGACACCTCCTATAACTTGTATGGCGACTATGGGACCTTCATTTCGTACACTCATGTGGTACCCCTATTCATCGAGGGTATTCGCTTGATACCCCCAACAGACCTTTGGACACCGTCTACTACTCCTTAGGCAGTCATCAGAGAACCATATAGTAGGAACAGCCGAATATGGAACCCTTTTCGTTACTTTGGGACACCTCCTATAAACTTGTATGACGACTATGGGGACCTTCATATCGTACTCAGTTGGTACCCCTATTCATCGAGGGTATCGCTTTGATACCCCAACAGACCTTTGGACACCGTCTTACTACTCCTTAGGGCAGTCATCAGAGAACCAATATGTAGGAACAGCCGAATATGGAACCCTTTTCGTTCTTTGGACACCTCCTATAACTTGTATGGCGCTATGGGGACCTTCATTCGTACTCAGTTGGTACCCCCTATTCATCGAGGGTATCGCTTTGATACCCCCAACAGACCTTTGGACACCGTCTTACTACTCCTAGAGCAGTCATCAGAGAACCATATAGTAGGAACACCGAATATGGAACCCTTTTCGTTCTTTGGACACCTCCTATAACTTGTGATGGCGACTATGGGGACCTTCATATCGTACTCAGTTGGTACCCTTATTCATCGAGGGTATCGCTTTGATACCCCAACAGACCTTTGGACCCCGTCTTACTACTCCTTAGAGCATCATCAGAGAACCATATAGTAGGAACAGCCGAATCATGGAACCCTTTTCGTTCTTTGGACACCCTCCTATACTTGTTTGGCGACTATGGGGACCTTCATATCGTACTCAGTTGGTACCCCTATTCATCGAGGGTATCGCTTTGATACCCCCAACAGACCTTGGGACCACCGTCTTACTACTCCTTAGAGCAGTCATCAGCGAACCATATAGTAGGAACAGCCGAATATGGAACCCTTTTCGTCTTTGGACACCTCCTATAACTTGTATGGGGACTATGGGGACCTTCATTTCGTACTCAGTTGGTACCCCTATTCATCGAGGGTATCGCTTTGATACCCCCCAACAGACCTTTGGACAACCGTCTACTACTCCTTAGAGCAGTCATCAGAGAACCATATAGTAGGAACAGCCGAATATGGAACCTTTTTCGTTACTTTGGACACCTCCTATAACGTGTATGGCGACTATGGGGACCTTCATATCGTACTCAGTTGGTACCCTATCATCGAGGGTATCGCTGTGATACCCCCAACAGACCTTTGGACACCGTCTTACTACTCCTTAGCAGCAGTCATCAGAGAACCATATAGTAGGAACAGCCGAATATGGAAACCCTTTTCGTTCTTTGGACACTCCTATAACTTGTATGGCGACTATGGGGACCTTCATATCGTACTCAGTTGGTACCCCTATTCATCGAGGGTATCGCTTTGATACCCCCAACAGACCTTTGGACACCGTCTTACTACTCCTTAGAGCAGTCATCAGAGAACCATATAGTAGGAACAGCCGAATATGGAACCCTTTTCGTTCTTTGGAACACCTCCTATAACTTGTATTGGCGACTATGGGACCTTCATATCGTACTCAGTTGGTACCCTATTCATCGAGGGTATCGCGTTATACCCCAACGACCTTGGACACCGTCTACTACTCCTTAGAGCAGTCATCAGAGAACCATATAGTATAAACAGCCGAATATGGAACCCTTTTCGTTCTTTGAAACCTCCTATAACTTGTATGCGACTATGGGGACCTTCATATCGTACTCAGTTGGTACCCCTATTCATCGAGGGTATCGCTGTGATTACCCTCAACAGACCTTTGGACAACCGGTCTTACTACTCCTTAGAGCAGTCATCAGAGAACCATTATAGTAGGAACAGCCGAATATGGAACCCTTTCGTTCTTTGGACACCTCCTATAACTTGTATGGCGACTATGGGGACCTTCATTTCGTACTCAGTTGGTACCCCTATTCATCGAGGGTATCGCTTTGATACCCCCAACAGACCTTTGGACACCGTCTTACTACTCCTTAGAGCAGTCATCAGAGAACCATATAGTAGGAACAGCCGAATATGGAACCCTTTTCGTTCTTTGGACACCTCCTATAACTTGTATGGCGACTATGGGGACCTTCATTTCGTACTCAGTTGGTACCCCTATTCATCGAGGGTATCGCTTTGATACCCCCAACAGACCTTTGGACACCGTCTTACTACTCCTTAGAGCAGTCATCAGAGAACCATATAGTAGGAACAGCCGAATATGGAACCCTTTTCGTTCTTTGGACACCTCCTATAACTTGTATGGCGACTATGGGGACCTTCATTTCGTACTCAGTTGGTACCCCTATTCATCGAGGGTATCGCTTTGATACCCCCAACAGACCTTTGGACACCGTCTTACTACTCCTTAGAGCAGTCATCAGAGAACCATATAGTAGGAACAGCCGAATATGGAACCCTTTTCGTTCTTTGGACACCTCCTATAACTTGTATGGCGACTATGGGGACCTTCATTTCGTACTCAGTTGGTACCCCTATTCATCGAGGGTATCGCTTTGATACCCCCAACAGACCTTTGGACACCGTCTTACTACTCCTTAGAGCAGTCATCAGAGAACCATATAGTAGGAACAGCCGAATATGGAACCCTTTTCGTTCTTTGGACACCTCCTATAACTTGTATGGCGACTATGGGGACCTTCATTTCGTACTCAGTTGGTACCCCTATTCATCGAGGGTATCGCTTTGATACCCCCAACAGACCTTTGGACACCGTCTTACTACTCCTTAGAGCAGTCATCAGAGAACCATATAGTAGGAACAGCCGAATATGGAACCCTTTTCGTTCTTTGGACACCTCCTATAACTTGTATGGCGACTATGGGGACCTTCATTTCGTACTCAGTTGGTACCCCTATTCATCGAGGGTATCGCTTTGATACCCCCAACAGACCTTTGGACACCGTCTTACTACTCCTTAGAGCAGTCATCAGAGAACCATATAGTAGGAACAGCCGAATATGGAACCCTTTTCGTTCTTTGGACACCTCCTATAACTTGTATGGCGACTATGGGGACCTTCATTTCGTACTCAGTTGGTACCCCTATTCATCGAGGGTATCGCTTTGATACCCCCAACAGACCTTTGGACACCGTCTTACTACTCCTTAGAGCAGTCATCAGAGAACCATATAGTAGGAACAGCCGAATATGGAACCCTTTTCGTTCTTTGGACACCTCCTATAACTTGTATGGCGACTATGGGGACCTTCATTTCGTACTCAGTTGGTACCCCTATTCATCGAGGGTATCGCTTTGATACCCCCAACAGACCTTTGGACACCGTCTTACTACTCCTTAGAGCAGTCATCAGAGAACCATATAGTAGGAACAGCCGAATATGGAACCCTTTTCGTTCTTTGGACACCTCCTATAACTTGTATGGCGACTATGGGGACCTTCATTTCGTACTCAGTTGGTACCCCTATTCATCGAGGGTATCGCTTTGATACCCCCAACAGACCTTTGGACACCGTCTTACTACTCCTTAGAGCAGTCATCAGAGAACCATATAGTAGGAACAGCCGAATATGGAACCCTTTTCGTTCTTTGGACACCTCCTATAACTTGTATGGCGACTATGGGGACCTTCATTTCGTACTCAGTTGGTACCCCTATTCATCGAGGGTATCGCTTTGATACCCCCAACAGACCTTTGGACACCGTCTTACTACTCCTTAGAGCAGTCATCAGAGAACCATATAGTAGGAACAGCCGAATATGGAACCCTTTTCGTTCTTTGGACACCTCCTATAACTTGTATGGCGACTATGGGGACCTTCATTTCGTACTCAGTTGGTACCCCTATTCATCGAGGGTATCGCTTTGATACCCCCAACAGACCTTTGGACACCGTCTTACTACTCCTTAGAGCAGTCATCAGAGAACCATATAGTAGGAACAGCCGAATATGGAACCCTTTTCGTTCTTTGGACACCTCCTATAACTTGTATGGCGACTATGGGGACCTTCATTTCGTACTCAGTTGGTACCCCTATTCATCGAGGGTATCGCTTTGATACCCCCAACAGACCTTTGGACACCGTCTTACTACTCCTTAGAGCAGTCATCAGAGAACCATATAGTAGGAACAGCCGAATATGGAACCCTTTTCGTTCTTTGGACACCTCCTATAACTTGTATGGCGACTATGGGGACCTTCATTTCGTACTCAGTTGGTACCCCTATTCATCGAGGGTATCGCTTTGATACCCCCAACAGACCTTTGGACACCGTCTTACTACTCCTTAGAGCAGTCATCAGAGAACCATATAGTAGGAACAGCCGAATATGGAACCCTTTTCGTTCTTTGGACACCTCCTATAACTTGTATGGCGACTATGGGGACCTTCATTTCGTACTCAGTTGGTACCCCTATTCATCGAGGGTATCGCTTTGATACCCCCAACAGACCTTTGGACACCGTCTTACTACTCCTTAGAGCAGTCATCAGAGAACCATATAGTAGGAACAGCCGAATATGGAACCCTTTTCGTTCTTTGGACACCTCCTATAACTTGTATGGCGACTATGGGGACCTTCATTTCGTACTCAGTTGGTACCCCTATTCATCGAGGGTATCGCTTTGATACCCCCAACAGACCTTTGGACACCGTCTTACTACTCCTTAGAGCAGTCATCAGAGAACCATATAGTAGGAACAGCCGAATATGGAACCCTTTTCGTTCTTTGGACACCTCCTATAACTTGTATGGCGACTATGGGGACCTTCATTTCGTACTCAGTTGGTACCCCTATTCATCGAGGGTATCGCTTTGATACCCCCAACAGACCTTTGGACACCGTCTTACTACTCCTTAGAGCAGTCATCAGAGAACCATATAGTAGGAACAGCCGAATATGGAACCCTTTTCGTTCTTTGGACACCTCCTATAACTTGTATGGCGACTATGGGGACCTTCATTTCGTACTCAGTTGGTACCCCTATTCATCGAGGGTATCGCTTTGATACCCCCAACAGACCTTTGGACACCGTCTTACTACTCCTTAGAGCAGTCATCAGAGAACCATATAGTAGGAACAGCCGAATATGGAACCCTTTTCGTTCTTTGGACACCTCCTATAACTTGTATGGCGACTATGGGGACCTTCATTTCGTACTCAGTTGGTACCCCTATTCATCGAGGGTATCGCTTTGATACCCCCAACAGACCTTTGGACACCGTCTTACTACTCCTTAGAGCAGTCATCAGAGAACCATATAGTAGGAACAGCCGAATATGGAACCCTTTTCGTTCTTTGGACACCTCCTATAACTTGTATGGCGACTATGGGGACCTTCATTTCGTACTCAGTTGGTACCCCTATTCATCGAGGGTATCGCTTTGATACCCCCAACAGACCTTTGGACACCGTCTTACTACTCCTTAGAGCAGTCATCAGAGAACCATATAGTAGGAACAGCCGAATATGGAACCCTTTTCGTTCTTTGGACACCTCCTATAACTTGTATGGCGACTATGGGGACCTTCATTTCGTACTCAGTTGGTACCCCTATTCATCGAGGGTATCGCTTTGATACCCCCAACAGACCTTTGGACACCGTCTTACTACTCCTTAGAGCAGTCATCAGAGAACCATATAGTAGGAACAGCCGAATATGGAACCCTTTTCGTTCTTTGGACACCTCCTATAACTTGTATGGCGACTATGGGGACCTTCATTTCGTACTCAGTTGGTACCCCTATTCATCGAGGGTATCGCTTTGATACCCCCAACAGACCTTTGGACACCGTCTTACTACTCCTTAGAGCAGTCATCAGAGAACCATATAGTAGGAACAGCCGAATATGGAACCCTTTTCGTTCTTTGGACACCTCCTATAACTTGTATGGCGACTATGGGGACCTTCATTTCGTACTCAGTTGGTACCCCTATTCATCGAGGGTATCGCTTTGATACCCCCAACAGACCTTTGGACACCGTCTTACTACTCCTTAGAGCAGTCATCAGAGAACCATATAGTAGGAACAGCCGAATATGGAACCCTTTTCGTTCTTTGGACACCTCCTATAACTTGTATGGCGACTATGGGGACCTTCATTTCGTACTCAGTTGGTACCCCTATTCATCGAGGGTATCGCTTTGATACCCCCAACAGACCTTTGGACACCGTCTTACTACTCCTTAGAGCAGTCATCAGAGAACCATATAGTAGGAACAGCCGAATATGGAACCCTTTTCGTTCTTTGGACACCTCCTATAACTTGTATGGCGACTATGGGGACCTTCATTTCGTACTCAGTTGGTACCCCTATTCATCGAGGGTATCGCTTTGATACCCCCAACAGACCTTTGGACACCGTCTTACTACTCCTTAGAGCAGTCATCAGAGAACCATATAGTAGGAACAGCCGAATATGGAACCCTTTTCGTTCTTTGGACACCTCCTATAACTTGTATGGCGACTATGGGGACCTTCATTTCGTACTCAGTTGGTACCCCTATTCATCGAGGGTATCGCTTTGATACCCCCAACAGACCTTTGGACACCGTCTTACTACTCCTTAGAGCAGTCATCAGAGAACCATATAGTAGGAACAGCCGAATATGGAACCCTTTTCGTTCTTTGGACACCTCCTATAACTTGTATGGCGACTATGGGGACCTTCATTTCGTACTCAGTTGGTACCCCTATTCATCGAGGGTATCGCTTTGATACCCCCAACAGACCTTTGGACACCGTCTTACTACTCCTTAGAGCAGTCATCAGAGAACCATATAGTAGGAACAGCCGAATATGGAACCCTTTTCGTTCTTTGGACACCTCCTATAACTTGTATGGCGACTATGGGGACCTTCATTTCGTACTCAGTTGGTACCCCTATTCATCGAGGGTATCGCTTTGATACCCCCAACAGACCTTTGGACACCGTCTTACTACTCCTTAGAGCAGTCATCAGAGAACCATATAGTAGGAACAGCCGAATATGGAACCCTTTTCGTTCTTTGGACACCTCCTATAACTTGTATGGCGACTATGGGGACCTTCATTTCGTACTCAGTTGGTACCCCTATTCATCGAGGGTATCGCTTTGATACCCCCAACAGACCTTTGGACACCGTCTTACTACTCCTTAGAGCAGTCATCAGAGAACCATATAGTAGGAACAGCCGAATATGGAACCCTTTTCGTTCTTTGGACACCTCCTATAACTTGTATGGCGACTATGGGGACCTTCATTTCGTACTCAGTTGGTACCCCTATTCATCGAGGGTATCGCTTTGATACCCCCAACAGACCTTTGGACACCGTCTTACTACTCCTTAGAGCAGTCATCAGAGAACCATATAGTAGGAACAGCCGAATATGGAACCCTTTTCGTTCTTTGGACACCTCCTATAACTTGTATGGCGACTATGGGGACCTTCATTTCGTACTCAGTTGGTACCCCTATTCATCGAGGGTATCGCTTTGATACCCCCAACAGACCTTTGGACACCGTCTTACTACTCCTTAGAGCAGTCATCAGAGAACCATATAGTAGGAACAGCCGAATATGGAACCCTTTTCGTTCTTTGGACACCTCCTATAACTTGTATGGCGACTATGGGGACCTTCATTTCGTACTCAGTTGGTACCCCTATTCATCGAGGGTATCGCTTTGATACCCCCAACAGACCTTTGGACACCGTCTTACTACTCCTTAGAGCAGTCATCAGAGAACCATATAGTAGGAACAGCCGAATATGGAACCCTTTTCGTTCTTTGGACACCTCCTATAACTTGTATGGCGACTATGGGGACCTTCATTTCGTACTCAGTTGGTACCCCTATTCATCGAGGGTATCGCTTTGATACCCCCAACAGACCTTTGGACACCGTCTTACTACTCCTTAGAGCAGTCATCAGAGAACCATATAGTAGGAACAGCCGAATATGGAACCCTTTTCGTTCTTTGGACACCTCCTATAACTTGTATGGCGACTATGGGGACCTTCATTTCGTACTCAGTTGGTACCCCTATTCATCGAGGGTATCGCTTTGATACCCCCAACAGACCTTTGGACACCGTCTTACTACTCCTTAGAGCAGTCATCAGAGAACCATATAGTAGGAACAGCCGAATATGGAACCCTTTTCGTTCTTTGGACACCTCCTATAACTTGTATGGCGACTATGGGGACCTTCATTTCGTACTCAGTTGGTACCCCTATTCATCGAGGGTATCGCTTTGATACCCCCAACAGACCTTTGGACACCGTCTTACTACTCCTTAGAGCAGTCATCAGAGAACCATATAGTAGGAACAGCCGAATATGGAACCCTTTTCGTTCTTTGGACACCTCCTATAACTTGTATGGCGACTATGGGGACCTTCATTTCGTACTCAGTTGGTACCCCTATTCATCGAGGGTATCGCTTTGATACCCCCAACAGACCTTTGGACACCGTCTTACTACTCCTTAGAGCAGTCATCAGAGAACCATATAGTAGGAACAGCCGAATATGGAACCCTTTTCGTTCTTTGGACACCTCCTATAACTTGTATGGCGACTATGGGGACCTTCATTTCGTACTCAGTTGGTACCCCTATTCATCGAGGGTATCGCTTTGATACCCCCAACAGACCTTTGGACACCGTCTTACTACTCCTTAGAGCAGTCATCAGAGAACCATATAGTAGGAACAGCCGAATATGGAACCCTTTTCGTTCTTTGGACACCTCCTATAACTTGTATGGCGACTATGGGGACCTTCATTTCGTACTCAGTTGGTACCCCTATTCATCGAGGGTATCGCTTTGATACCCCCAACAGACCTTTGGACACCGTCTTACTACTCCTTAGAGCAGTCATCAGAGAACCATATAGTAGGAACAGCCGAATATGGAACCCTTTTCGTTCTTTGGACACCTCCTATAACTTGTATGGCGACTATGGGGACCTTCATTTCGTACTCAGTTGGTACCCCTATTCATCGAGGGTATCGCTTTGATACCCCCAACAGACCTTTGGACACCGTCTTACTACTCCTTAGAGCAGTCATCAGAGAACCATATAGTAGGAACAGCCGAATATGGAACCCTTTTCGTTCTTTGGACACCTCCTATAACTTGTATGGCGACTATGGGGACCTTCATTTCGTACTCAGTTGGTACCCCTATTCATCGAGGGTATCGCTTTGATACCCCCAACAGACCTTTGGACACCGTCTTACTACTCCTTAGAGCAGTCATCAGAGAACCATATAGTAGGAACAGCCGAATATGGAACCCTTTTCGTTCTTTGGACACCTCCTATAACTTGTATGGCGACTATGGGGACCTTCATTTCGTACTCAGTTGGTACCCCTATTCATCGAGGGTATCGCTTTGATACCCCCAACAGACCTTTGGACACCGTCTTACTACTCCTTAGAGCAGTCATCAGAGAACCATATAGTAGGAACAGCCGAATATGGAACCCTTTTCGTTCTTTGGACACCTCCTATAACTTGTATGGCGACTATGGGGACCTTCATTTCGTACTCAGTTGGTACCCCTATTCATCGAGGGTATCGCTTTGATACCCCCAACAGACCTTTGGACACCGTCTTACTACTCCTTAGAGCAGTCATCAGAGAACCATATAGTAGGAACAGCCGAATATGGAACCCTTTTCGTTCTTTGGACACCTCCTATAACTTGTATGGCGACTATGGGGACCTTCATTTCGTACTCAGTTGGTACCCCTATTCATCGAGGGTATCGCTTTGATACCCCCAACAGACCTTTGGACACCGTCTTACTACTCCTTAGAGCAGTCATCAGAGAACCATATAGTAGGAACAGCCGAATATGGAACCCTTTTCGTTCTTTGGACACCTCCTATAACTTGTATGGCGACTATGGGGACCTTCATTTCGTACTCAGTTGGTACCCCTATTCATCGAGGGTATCGCTTTGATACCCCCAACAGACCTTTGGACACCGTCTTACTACTCCTTAGAGCAGTCATCAGAGAACCATATAGTAGGAACAGCCGAATATGGAACCCTTTTCGTTCTTTGGACACCTCCTATAACTTGTATGGCGACTATGGGGACCTTCATTTCGTACTCAGTTGGTACCCCTATTCATCGAGGGTATCGCTTTGATACCCCCAACAGACCTTTGGACACCGTCTTACTACTCCTTAGAGCAGTCATCAGAGAACCATATAGTAGGAACAGCCGAATATGGAACCCTTTTCGTTCTTTGGACACCTCCTATAACTTGTATGGCGACTATGGGGACCTTCATTTCGTACTCAGTTGGTACCCCTATTCATCGAGGGTATCGCTTTGATACCCCCAACAGACCTTTGGACACCGTCTTACTACTCCTTAGAGCAGTCATCAGAGAACCATATAGTAGGAACAGCCGAATATGGAACCCTTTTCGTTCTTTGGACACCTCCTATAACTTGTATGGCGACTATGGGGACCTTCATTTCGTACTCAGTTGGTACCCCTATTCATCGAGGGTATCGCTTTGATACCCCCAACAGACCTTTGGACACCGTCTTACTACTCCTTAGAGCAGTCATCAGAGAACCATATAGTAGGAACAGCCGAATATGGAACCCTTTTCGTTCTTTGGACACCTCCTATAACTTGTATGGCGACTATGGGGACCTTCATTTCGTACTCAGTTGGTACCCCTATTCATCGAGGGTATCGCTTTGATACCCCCAACAGACCTTTGGACACCGTCTTACTACTCCTTAGAGCAGTCATCAGAGAACCATATAGTAGGAACAGCCGAATATGGAACCCTTTTCGTTCTTTGGACACCTCCTATAACTTGTATGGCGACTATGGGGACCTTCATTTCGTACTCAGTTGGTACCCCTATTCATCGAGGGTATCGCTTTGATACCCCCAACAGACCTTTGGACACCGTCTTACTACTCCTTAGAGCAGTCATCAGAGAACCATATAGTAGGAACAGCCGAATATGGAACCCTTTTCGTTCTTTGGACACCTCCTATAACTTGTATGGCGACTATGGGGACCTTCATTTCGTACTCAGTTGGTACCCCTATTCATCGAGGGTATCGCTTTGATACCCCCAACAGACCTTTGGACACCGTCTTACTACTCCTTAGAGCAGTCATCAGAGAACCATATAGTAGGAACAGCCGAATATGGAACCCTTTTCGTTCTTTGGACACCTCCTATAACTTGTATGGCGACTATGGGGACCTTCATTTCGTACTCAGTTGGTACCCCTATTCATCGAGGGTATCGCTTTGATACCCCCAACAGACCTTTGGACACCGTCTTACTACTCCTTAGAGCAGTCATCAGAGAACCATATAGTAGGAACAGCCGAATATGGAACCCTTTTCGTTCTTTGGACACCTCCTATAACTTGTATGGCGACTATGGGGACCTTCATTTCGTACTCAGTTGGTACCCCTATTCATCGAGGGTATCGCTTTGATACCCCCAACAGACCTTTGGACACCGTCTTACTACTCCTTAGAGCAGTCATCAGAGAACCATATAGTAGGAACAGCCGAATATGGAACCCTTTTCGTTCTTTGGACACCTCCTATAACTTGTATGGCGACTATGGGGACCTTCATTTCGTACTCAGTTGGTACCCCTATTCATCGAGGGTATCGCTTTGATACCCCCAACAGACCTTTGGACACCGTCTTACTACTCCTTAGAGCAGTCATCAGAGAACCATATAGTAGGAACAGCCGAATATGGAACCCTTTTCGTTCTTTGGACACCTCCTATAACTTGTATGGCGACTATGGGGACCTTCATTTCGTACTCAGTTGGTACCCCTATTCATCGAGGGTATCGCTTTGATACCCCCAACAGACCTTTGGACACCGTCTTACTACTCCTTAGAGCAGTCATCAGAGAACCATATAGTAGGAACAGCCGAATATGGAACCCTTTTCGTTCTTTGGACACCTCCTATAACTTGTATGGCGACTATGGGGACCTTCATTTCGTACTCAGTTGGTACCCCTATTCATCGAGGGTATCGCTTTGATACCCCCAACAGACCTTTGGACACCGTCTTACTACTCCTTAGAGCAGTCATCAGAGAACCATATAGTAGGAACAGCCGAATATGGAACCCTTTTCGTTCTTTGGACACCTCCTATAACTTGTATGGCGACTATGGGGACCTTCATTTCGTACTCAGTTGGTACCCCTATTCATCGAGGGTATCGCTTTGATACCCCCAACAGACCTTTGGACACCGTCTTACTACTCCTTAGAGCAGTCATCAGAGAACCATATAGTAGGAACAGCCGAATATGGAACCCTTTTCGTTCTTTGGACACCTCCTATAACTTGTATGGCGACTATGGGGACCTTCATTTCGTACTCAGTTGGTACCCCTATTCATCGAGGGTATCGCTTTGATACCCCCAACAGACCTTTGGACACCGTCTTACTACTCCTTAGAGCAGTCATCAGAGAACCATATAGTAGGAACAGCCGAATATGGAACCCTTTTCGTTCTTTGGACACCTCCTATAACTTGTATGGCGACTATGGGGACCTTCATTTCGTACTCAGTTGGTACCCCTATTCATCGAGGGTATCGCTTTGATACCCCCAACAGACCTTTGGACACCGTCTTACTACTCCTTAGAGCAGTCATCAGAGAACCATATAGTAGGAACAGCCGAATATGGAACCCTTTTCGTTCTTTGGACACCTCCTATAACTTGTATGGCGACTATGGGGACCTTCATTTCGTACTCAGTTGGTACCCCTATTCATCGAGGGTATCGCTTTGATACCCCCAACAGACCTTTGGACACCGTCTTACTACTCCTTAGAGCAGTCATCAGAGAACCATATAGTAGGAACAGCCGAATATGGAACCCTTTTCGTTCTTTGGACACCTCCTATAACTTGTATGGCGACTATGGGGACCTTCATTTCGTACTCAGTTGGTACCCCTATTCATCGAGGGTATCGCTTTGATACCCCCAACAGACCTTTGGACACCGTCTTACTACTCCTTAGAGCAGTCATCAGAGAACCATATAGTAGGAACAGCCGAATATGGAACCCTTTTCGTTCTTTGGACACCTCCTATAACTTGTATGGCGACTATGGGGACCTTCATTTCGTACTCAGTTGGTACCCCTATTCATCGAGGGTATCGCTTTGATACCCCCAACAGACCTTTGGACACCGTCTTACTACTCCTTAGAGCAGTCATCAGAGAACCATATAGTAGGAACAGCCGAATATGGAACCCTTTTCGTTCTTTGGACACCTCCTATAACTTGTATGGCGACTATGGGGACCTTCATTTCGTACTCAGTTGGTACCCCTATTCATCGAGGGTATCGCTTTGATACCCCCAACAGACCTTTGGACACCGTCTTACTACTCCTTAGAGCAGTCATCAGAGAACCATATAGTAGGAACAGCCGAATATGGAACCCTTTTCGTTCTTTGGACACCTCCTATAACTTGTATGGCGACTATGGGGACCTTCATTTCGTACTCAGTTGGTACCCCTATTCATCGAGGGTATCGCTTTGATACCCCCAACAGACCTTTGGACACCGTCTTACTACTCCTTAGAGCAGTCATCAGAGAACCATATAGTAGGAACAGCCGAATATGGAACCCTTTTCGTTCTTTGGACACCTCCTATAACTTGTATGGCGACTATGGGGACCTTCATTTCGTACTCAGTTGGTACCCCTATTCATCGAGGGTATCGCTTTGATACCCCCAACAGACCTTTGGACACCGTCTTACTACTCCTTAGAGCAGTCATCAGAGAACCATATAGTAGGAACAGCCGAATATGGAACCCTTTTCGTTCTTTGGACACCTCCTATAACTTGTATGGCGACTATGGGGACCTTCATTTCGTACTCAGTTGGTACCCCTATTCATCGAGGGTATCGCTTTGATACCCCCAACAGACCTTTGGACACCGTCTTACTACTCCTTAGAGCAGTCATCAGAGAACCATATAGTAGGAACAGCCGAATATGGAACCCTTTTCGTTCTTTGGACACCTCCTATAACTTGTATGGCGACTATGGGGACCTTCATTTCGTACTCAGTTGGTACCCCTATTCATCGAGGGTATCGCTTTGATACCCCCAACAGACCTTTGGACACCGTCTTACTACTCCTTAGAGCAGTCATCAGAGAACCATATAGTAGGAACAGCCGAATATGGAACCCTTTTCGTTCTTTGGACACCTCCTATAACTTGTATGGCGACTATGGGGACCTTCATTTCGTACTCAGTTGGTACCCCTATTCATCGAGGGTATCGCTTTGATACCCCCAACAGACCTTTGGACACCGTCTTACTACTCCTTAGAGCAGTCATCAGAGAACCATATAGTAGGAACAGCCGAATATGGAACCCTTTTCGTTCTTTGGACACCTCCTATAACTTGTATGGCGACTATGGGGACCTTCATTTCGTACTCAGTTGGTACCCCTATTCATCGAGGGTATCGCTTTGATACCCCCAACAGACCTTTGGACACCGTCTTACTACTCCTTAGAGCAGTCATCAGAGAACCATATAGTAGGAACAGCCGAATATGGAACCCTTTTCGTTCTTTGGACACCTCCTATAACTTGTATGGCGACTATGGGGACCTTCATTTCGTACTCAGTTGGTACCCCTATTCATCGAGGGTATCGCTTTGATACCCCCAACAGACCTTTGGACACCGTCTTACTACTCCTTAGAGCAGTCATCAGAGAACCATATAGTAGGAACAGCCGAATATGGAACCCTTTTCGTTCTTTGGACACCTCCTATAACTTGTATGGCGACTATGGGGACCTTCATTTCGTACTCAGTTGGTACCCCTATTCATCGAGGGTATCGCTTTGATACCCCCAACAGACCTTTGGACACCGTCTTACTACTCCTTAGAGCAGTCATCAGAGAACCATATAGTAGGAACAGCCGAATATGGAACCCTTTTCGTTCTTTGGACACCTCCTATAACTTGTATGGCGACTATGGGGACCTTCATTTCGTACTCAGTTGGTACCCCTATTCATCGAGGGTATCGCTTTGATACCCCCAACAGACCTTTGGACACCGTCTTACTACTCCTTAGAGCAGTCATCAGAGAACCATATAGTAGGAACAGCCGAATATGGAACCCTTTTCGTTCTTTGGACACCTCCTATAACTTGTATGGCGACTATGGGGACCTTCATTTCGTACTCAGTTGGTACCCCTATTCATCGAGGGTATCGCTTTGATACCCCCAACAGACCTTTGGACACCGTCTTACTACTCCTTAGAGCAGTCATCAGAGAACCATATAGTAGGAACAGCCGAATATGGAACCCTTTTCGTTCTTTGGACACCTCCTATAACTTGTATGGCGACTATGGGGACCTTCATTTCGTACTCAGTTGGTACCCCTATTCATCGAGGGTATCGCTTTGATACCCCCAACAGACCTTTGGACACCGTCTTACTACTCCTTAGAGCAGTCATCAGAGAACCATATAGTAGGAACAGCCGAATATGGAACCCTTTTCGTTCTTTGGACACCTCCTATAACTTGTATGGCGACTATGGGGACCTTCATTTCGTACTCAGTTGGTACCCCTATTCATCGAGGGTATCGCTTTGATACCCCCAACAGACCTTTGGACACCGTCTTACTACTCCTTAGAGCAGTCATCAGAGAACCATATAGTAGGAACAGCCGAATATGGAACCCTTTTCGTTCTTTGGACACCTCCTATAACTTGTATGGCGACTATGGGGACCTTCATTTCGTACTCAGTTGGTACCCCTATTCATCGAGGGTATCGCTTTGATACCCCCAACAGACCTTTGGACACCGTCTTACTACTCCTTAGAGCAGTCATCAGAGAACCATATAGTAGGAACAGCCGAATATGGAACCCTTTTCGTTCTTTGGACACCTCCTATAACTTGTATGGCGACTATGGGGACCTTCATTTCGTACTCAGTTGGTACCCCTATTCATCGAGGGTATCGCTTTGATACCCCCAACAGACCTTTGGACACCGTCTTACTACTCCTTAGAGCAGTCATCAGAGAACCATATAGTAGGAACAGCCGAATATGGAACCCTTTTCGTTCTTTGGACACCTCCTATAACTTGTATGGCGACTATGGGGACCTTCATTTCGTACTCAGTTGGTACCCCTATTCATCGAGGGTATCGCTTTGATACCCCCAACAGACCTTTGGACACCGTCTTACTACTCCTTAGAGCAGTCATCAGAGAACCATATAGTAGGAACAGCCGAATATGGAACCCTTTTCGTTCTTTGGACACCTCCTATAACTTGTATGGCGACTATGGGGACCTTCATTTCGTACTCAGTTGGTACCCCTATTCATCGAGGGTATCGCTTTGATACCCCCAACAGACCTTTGGACACCGTCTTACTACTCCTTAGAGCAGTCATCAGAGAACCATATAGTAGGAACAGCCGAATATGGAACCCTTTTCGTTCTTTGGACACCTCCTATAACTTGTATGGCGACTATGGGGACCTTCATTTCGTACTCAGTTGGTACCCCTATTCATCGAGGGTATCGCTTTGATACCCCCAACAGACCTTTGGACACCGTCTTACTACTCCTTAGAGCAGTCATCAGAGAACCATATAGTAGGAACAGCCGAATATGGAACCCTTTTCGTTCTTTGGACACCTCCTATAACTTGTATGGCGACTATGGGGACCTTCATTTCGTACTCAGTTGGTACCCCTATTCATCGAGGGTATCGCTTTGATACCCCCAACAGACCTTTGGACACCGTCTTACTACTCCTTAGAGCAGTCATCAGAGAACCATATAGTAGGAACAGCCGAATATGGAACCCTTTTCGTTCTTTGGACACCTCCTATAACTTGTATGGCGACTATGGGGACCTTCATTTCGTACTCAGTTGGTACCCCTATTCATCGAGGGTATCGCTTTGATACCCCCAACAGACCTTTGGACACCGTCTTACTACTCCTTAGAGCAGTCATCAGAGAACCATATAGTAGGAACAGCCGAATATGGAACCCTTTTCGTTCTTTGGACACCTCCTATAACTTGTATGGCGACTATGGGGACCTTCATTTCGTACTCAGTTGGTACCCCTATTCATCGAGGGTATCGCTTTGATACCCCCAACAGACCTTTGGACACCGTCTTACTACTCCTTAGAGCAGTCATCAGAGAACCATATAGTAGGAACAGCCGAATATGGAACCCTTTTCGTTCTTTGGACACCTCCTATAACTTGTATGGCGACTATGGGGACCTTCATTTCGTACTCAGTTGGTACCCCTATTCATCGAGGGTATCGCTTTGATACCCCCAACAGACCTTTGGACACCGTCTTACTACTCCTTAGAGCAGTCATCAGAGAACCATATAGTAGGAACAGCCGAATATGGAACCCTTTTCGTTCTTTGGACACCTCCTATAACTTGTATGGCGACTATGGGGACCTTCATTTCGTACTCAGTTGGTACCCCTATTCATCGAGGGTATCGCTTTGATACCCCCAACAGACCTTTGGACACCGTCTTACTACTCCTTAGAGCAGTCATCAGAGAACCATATAGTAGGAACAGCCGAATATGGAACCCTTTTCGTTCTTTGGACACCTCCTATAACTTGTATGGCGACTATGGGGACCTTCATTTCGTACTCAGTTGGTACCCCTATTCATCGAGGGTATCGCTTTGATACCCCCAACAGACCTTTGGACACCGTCTTACTACTCCTTAGAGCAGTCATCAGAGAACCATATAGTAGGAACAGCCGAATATGGAACCCTTTTCGTTCTTTGGACACCTCCTATAACTTGTATGGCGACTATGGGGACCTTCATTTCGTACTCAGTTGGTACCCCTATTCATCGAGGGTATCGCTTTGATACCCCCAACAGACCTTTGGACACCGTCTTACTACTCCTTAGAGCAGTCATCAGAGAACCATATAGTAGGAACAGCCGAATATGGAACCCTTTTCGTTCTTTGGACACCTCCTATAACTTGTATGGCGACTATGGGGACCTTCATTTCGTACTCAGTTGGTACCCCTATTCATCGAGGGTATCGCTTTGATACCCCCAACAGACCTTTGGACACCGTCTTACTACTCCTTAGAGCAGTCATCAGAGAACCATATAGTAGGAACAGCCGAATATGGAACCCTTTTCGTTCTTTGGACACCTCCTATAACTTGTATGGCGACTATGGGGACCTTCATTTCGTACTCAGTTGGTACCCCTATTCATCGAGGGTATCGCTTTGATACCCCCAACAGACCTTTGGACACCGTCTTACTACTCCTTAGAGCAGTCATCAGAGAACCATATAGTAGGAACAGCCGAATATGGAACCCTTTTCGTTCTTTGGACACCTCCTATAACTTGTATGGCGACTATGGGGACCTTCATTTCGTACTCAGTTGGTACCCCTATTCATCGAGGGTATCGCTTTGATACCCCCAACAGACCTTTGGACACCGTCTTACTACTCCTTAGAGCAGTCATCAGAGAACCATATAGTAGGAACAGCCGAATATGGAACCCTTTTCGTTCTTTGGACACCTCCTATAACTTGTATGGCGACTATGGGGACCTTCATTTCGTACTCAGTTGGTACCCCTATTCATCGAGGGTATCGCTTTGATACCCCCAACAGACCTTTGGACACCGTCTTACTACTCCTTAGAGCAGTCATCAGAGAACCATATAGTAGGAACAGCCGAATATGGAACCCTTTTCGTTCTTTGGACACCTCCTATAACTTGTATGGCGACTATGGGGACCTTCATTTCGTACTCAGTTGGTACCCCTATTCATCGAGGGTATCGCTTTGATACCCCCAACAGACCTTTGGACACCGTCTTACTACTCCTTAGAGCAGTCATCAGAGAACCATATAGTAGGAACAGCCGAATATGGAACCCTTTTCGTTCTTTGGACACCTCCTATAACTTGTATGGCGACTATGGGGACCTTCATTTCGTACTCAGTTGGTACCCCTATTCATCGAGGGTATCGCTTTGATACCCCCAACAGACCTTTGGACACCGTCTTACTACTCCTTAGAGCAGTCATCAGAGAACCATATAGTAGGAACAGCCGAATATGGAACCCTTTTCGTTCTTTGGACACCTCCTATAACTTGTATGGCGACTATGGGGACCTTCATTTCGTACTCAGTTGGTACCCCTATTCATCGAGGGTATCGCTTTGATACCCCCAACAGACCTTTGGACACCGTCTTACTACTCCTTAGAGCAGTCATCAGAGAACCATATAGTAGGAACAGCCGAATATGGAACCCTTTTCGTTCTTTGGACACCTCCTATAACTTGTATGGCGACTATGGGGACCTTCATTTCGTACTCAGTTGGTACCCCTATTCATCGAGGGTATCGCTTTGATACCCCCAACAGACCTTTGGACACCGTCTTACTACTCCTTAGAGCAGTCATCAGAGAACCATATAGTAGGAACAGCCGAATATGGAACCCTTTTCGTTCTTTGGACACCTCCTATAACTTGTATGGCGACTATGGGGACCTTCATTTCGTACTCAGTTGGTACCCCTATTCATCGAGGGTATCGCTTTGATACCCCCAACAGACCTTTGGACACCGTCTTACTACTCCTTAGAGCAGTCATCAGAGAACCATATAGTAGGAACAGCCGAATATGGAACCCTTTTCGTTCTTTGGACACCTCCTATAACTTGTATGGCGACTATGGGGACCTTCATTTCGTACTCAGTTGGTACCCCTATTCATCGAGGGTATCGCTTTGATACCCCCAACAGACCTTTGGACACCGTCTTACTACTCCTTAGAGCAGTCATCAGAGAACCATATAGTAGGAACAGCCGAATATGGAACCCTTTTCGTTCTTTGGACACCTCCTATAACTTGTATGGCGACTATGGGGACCTTCATTTCGTACTCAGTTGGTACCCCTATTCATCGAGGGTATCGCTTTGATACCCCCAACAGACCTTTGGACACCGTCTTACTACTCCTTAGAGCAGTCATCAGAGAACCATATAGTAGGAACAGCCGAATATGGAACCCTTTTCGTTCTTTGGACACCTCCTATAACTTGTATGGCGACTATGGGGACCTTCATTTCGTACTCAGTTGGTACCCCTATTCATCGAGGGTATCGCTTTGATACCCCCAACAGACCTTTGGACACCGTCTTACTACTCCTTAGAGCAGTCATCAGAGAACCATATAGTAGGAACAGCCGAATATGGAACCCTTTTCGTTCTTTGGACACCTCCTATAACTTGTATGGCGACTATGGGGACCTTCATTTCGTACTCAGTTGGTACCCCTATTCATCGAGGGTATCGCTTTGATACCCCCAACAGACCTTTGGACACCGTCTTACTACTCCTTAGAGCAGTCATCAGAGAACCATATAGTAGGAACAGCCGAATATGGAACCCTTTTCGTTCTTTGGACACCTCCTATAACTTGTATGGCGACTATGGGGACCTTCATTTCGTACTCAGTTGGTACCCCTATTCATCGAGGGTATCGCTTTGATACCCCCAACAGACCTTTGGACACCGTCTTACTACTCCTTAGAGCAGTCATCAGAGAACCATATAGTAGGAACAGCCGAATATGGAACCCTTTTCGTTCTTTGGACACCTCCTATAACTTGTATGGCGACTATGGGGACCTTCATTTCGTACTCAGTTGGTACCCCTATTCATCGAGGGTATCGCTTTGATACCCCCAACAGACCTTTGGACACCGTCTTACTACTCCTTAGAGCAGTCATCAGAGAACCATATAGTAGGAACAGCCGAATATGGAACCCTTTTCGTTCTTTGGACACCTCCTATAACTTGTATGGCGACTATGGGGACCTTCATTTCGTACTCAGTTGGTACCCCTATTCATCGAGGGTATCGCTTTGATACCCCCAACAGACCTTTGGACACCGTCTTACTACTCCTTAGAGCAGTCATCAGAGAACCATATAGTAGGAACAGCCGAATATGGAACCCTTTTCGTTCTTTGGACACCTCCTATAACTTGTATGGCGACTATGGGGACCTTCATTTCGTACTCAGTTGGTACCCCTATTCATCGAGGGTATCGCTTTGATACCCCCAACAGACCTTTGGACACCGTCTTACTACTCCTTAGAGCAGTCATCAGAGAACCATATAGTAGGAACAGCCGAATATGGAACCCTTTTCGTTCTTTGGACACCTCCTATAACTTGTATGGCGACTATGGGGACCTTCATTTCGTACTCAGTTGGTACCCCTATTCATCGAGGGTATCGCTTTGATACCCCCAACAGACCTTTGGACACCGTCTTACTACTCCTTAGAGCAGTCATCAGAGAACCATATAGTAGGAACAGCCGAATATGGAACCCTTTTCGTTCTTTGGACACCTCCTATAACTTGTATGGCGACTATGGGGACCTTCATTTCGTACTCAGTTGGTACCCCTATTCATCGAGGGTATCGCTTTGATACCCCCAACAGACCTTTGGACACCGTCTTACTACTCCTTAGAGCAGTCATCAGAGAACCATATAGTAGGAACAGCCGAATATGGAACCCTTTTCGTTCTTTGGACACCTCCTATAACTTGTATGGCGACTATGGGGACCTTCATTTCGTACTCAGTTGGTACCCCTATTCATCGAGGGTATCGCTTTGATACCCCCAACAGACCTTTGGACACCGTCTTACTACTCCTTAGAGCAGTCATCAGAGAACCATATAGTAGGAACAGCCGAATATGGAACCCTTTTCGTTCTTTGGACACCTCCTATAACTTGTATGGCGACTATGGGGACCTTCATTTCGTACTCAGTTGGTACCCCTATTCATCGAGGGTATCGCTTTGATACCCCCAACAGACCTTTGGACACCGTCTTACTACTCCTTAGAGCAGTCATCAGAGAACCATATAGTAGGAACAGCCGAATATGGAACCCTTTTCGTTCTTTGGACACCTCCTATAACTTGTATGGCGACTATGGGGACCTTCATTTCGTACTCAGTTGGTACCCCTATTCATCGAGGGTATCGCTTTGATACCCCCAACAGACCTTTGGACACCGTCTTACTACTCCTTAGAGCAGTCATCAGAGAACCATATAGTAGGAACAGCCGAATATGGAACCCTTTTCGTTCTTTGGACACCTCCTATAACTTGTATGGCGACTATGGGGACCTTCATTTCGTACTCAGTTGGTACCCCTATTCATCGAGGGTATCGCTTTGATACCCCCAACAGACCTTTGGACACCGTCTTACTACTCCTTAGAGCAGTCATCAGAGAACCATATAGTAGGAACAGCCGAATATGGAACCCTTTTCGTTCTTTGGACACCTCCTATAACTTGTATGGCGACTATGGGGACCTTCATTTCGTACTCAGTTGGTACCCCTATTCATCGAGGGTATCGCTTTGATACCCCCAACAGACCTTTGGACACCGTCTTACTACTCCTTAGAGCAGTCATCAGAGAACCATATAGTAGGAACAGCCGAATATGGAACCCTTTTCGTTCTTTGGACACCTCCTATAACTTGTATGGCGACTATGGGGACCTTCATTTCGTACTCAGTTGGTACCCCTATTCATCGAGGGTATCGCTTTGATACCCCCAACAGACCTTTGGACACCGTCTTACTACTCCTTAGAGCAGTCATCAGAGAACCATATAGTAGGAACAGCCGAATATGGAACCCTTTTCGTTCTTTGGACACCTCCTATAACTTGTATGGCGACTATGGGGACCTTCATTTCGTACTCAGTTGGTACCCCTATTCATCGAGGGTATCGCTTTGATACCCCCAACAGACCTTTGGACACCGTCTTACTACTCCTTAGAGCAGTCATCAGAGAACCATATAGTAGGAACAGCCGAATATGGAACCCTTTTCGTTCTTTGGACACCTCCTATAACTTGTATGGCGACTATGGGGACCTTCATTTCGTACTCAGTTGGTACCCCTATTCATCGAGGGTATCGCTTTGATACCCCCAACAGACCTTTGGACACCGTCTTACTACTCCTTAGAGCAGTCATCAGAGAACCATATAGTAGGAACAGCCGAATATGGAACCCTTTTCGTTCTTTGGACACCTCCTATAACTTGTATGGCGACTATGGGGACCTTCATTTCGTACTCAGTTGGTACCCCTATTCATCGAGGGTATCGCTTTGATACCCCCAACAGACCTTTGGACACCGTCTTACTACTCCTTAGAGCAGTCATCAGAGAACCATATAGTAGGAACAGCCGAATATGGAACCCTTTTCGTTCTTTGGACACCTCCTATAACTTGTATGGCGACTATGGGGACCTTCATTTCGTACTCAGTTGGTACCCCTATTCATCGAGGGTATCGCTTTGATACCCCCAACAGACCTTTGGACACCGTCTTACTACTCCTTAGAGCAGTCATCAGAGAACCATATAGTAGGAACAGCCGAATATGGAACCCTTTTCGTTCTTTGGACACCTCCTATAACTTGTATGGCGACTATGGGGACCTTCATTTCGTACTCAGTTGGTACCCCTATTCATCGAGGGTATCGCTTTGATACCCCCAACAGACCTTTGGACACCGTCTTACTACTCCTTAGAGCAGTCATCAGAGAACCATATAGTAGGAACAGCCGAATATGGAACCCTTTTCGTTCTTTGGACACCTCCTATAACTTGTATGGCGACTATGGGGACCTTCATTTCGTACTCAGTTGGTACCCCTATTCATCGAGGGTATCGCTTTGATACCCCCAACAGACCTTTGGACACCGTCTTACTACTCCTTAGAGCAGTCATCAGAGAACCATATAGTAGGAACAGCCGAATATGGAACCCTTTTCGTTCTTTGGACACCTCCTATAACTTGTATGGCGACTATGGGGACCTTCATTTCGTACTCAGTTGGTACCCCTATTCATCGAGGGTATCGCTTTGATACCCCCAACAGACCTTTGGACACCGTCTTACTACTCCTTAGAGCAGTCATCAGAGAACCATATAGTAGGAACAGCCGAATATGGAACCCTTTTCGTTCTTTGGACACCTCCTATAACTTGTATGGCGACTATGGGGACCTTCATTTCGTACTCAGTTGGTACCCCTATTCATCGAGGGTATCGCTTTGATACCCCCAACAGACCTTTGGACACCGTCTTACTACTCCTTAGAGCAGTCATCAGAGAACCATATAGTAGGAACAGCCGAATATGGAACCCTTTTCGTTCTTTGGACACCTCCTATAACTTGTATGGCGACTATGGGGACCTTCATTTCGTACTCAGTTGGTACCCCTATTCATCGAGGGTATCGCTTTGATACCCCCAACAGACCTTTGGACACCGTCTTACTACTCCTTAGAGCAGTCATCAGAGAACCATATAGTAGGAACAGCCGAATATGGAACCCTTTTCGTTCTTTGGACACCTCCTATAACTTGTATGGCGACTATGGGGACCTTCATTTCGTACTCAGTTGGTACCCCTATTCATCGAGGGTATCGCTTTGATACCCCCAACAGACCTTTGGACACCGTCTTACTACTCCTTAGAGCAGTCATCAGAGAACCATATAGTAGGAACAGCCGAATATGGAACCCTTTTCGTTCTTTGGACACCTCCTATAACTTGTATGGCGACTATGGGGACCTTCATTTCGTACTCAGTTGGTACCCCTATTCATCGAGGGTATCGCTTTGATACCCCCAACAGACCTTTGGACACCGTCTTACTACTCCTTAGAGCAGTCATCAGAGAACCATATAGTAGGAACAGCCGAATATGGAACCCTTTTCGTTCTTTGGACACCTCCTATAACTTGTATGGCGACTATGGGGACCTTCATTTCGTACTCAGTTGGTACCCCTATTCATCGAGGGTATCGCTTTGATACCCCCAACAGACCTTTGGACACCGTCTTACTACTCCTTAGAGCAGTCATCAGAGAACCATATAGTAGGAACAGCCGAATATGGAACCCTTTTCGTTCTTTGGACACCTCCTATAACTTGTATGGCGACTATGGGGACCTTCATTTCGTACTCAGTTGGTACCCCTATTCATCGAGGGTATCGCTTTGATACCCCCAACAGACCTTTGGACACCGTCTTACTACTCCTTAGAGCAGTCATCAGAGAACCATATAGTAGGAACAGCCGAATATGGAACCCTTTTCGTTCTTTGGACACCTCCTATAACTTGTATGGCGACTATGGGGACCTTCATTTCGTACTCAGTTGGTACCCCTATTCATCGAGGGTATCGCTTTGATACCCCCAACAGACCTTTGGACACCGTCTTACTACTCCTTAGAGCAGTCATCAGAGAACCATATAGTAGGAACAGCCGAATATGGAACCCTTTTCGTTCTTTGGACACCTCCTATAACTTGTATGGCGACTATGGGGACCTTCATTTCGTACTCAGTTGGTACCCCTATTCATCGAGGGTATCGCTTTGATACCCCCAACAGACCTTTGGACACCGTCTTACTACTCCTTAGAGCAGTCATCAGAGAACCATATAGTAGGAACAGCCGAATATGGAACCCTTTTCGTTCTTTGGACACCTCCTATAACTTGTATGGCGACTATGGGGACCTTCATTTCGTACTCAGTTGGTACCCCTATTCATCGAGGGTATCGCTTTGATACCCCCAACAGACCTTTGGACACCGTCTTACTACTCCTTAGAGCAGTCATCAGAGAACCATATAGTAGGAACAGCCGAATATGGAACCCTTTTCGTTCTTTGGACACCTCCTATAACTTGTATGGCGACTATGGGGACCTTCATTTCGTACTCAGTTGGTACCCCTATTCATCGAGGGTATCGCTTTGATACCCCCAACAGACCTTTGGACACCGTCTTACTACTCCTTAGAGCAGTCATCAGAGAACCATATAGTAGGAACAGCCGAATATGGAACCCTTTTCGTTCTTTGGACACCTCCTATAACTTGTATGGCGACTATGGGGACCTTCATTTCGTACTCAGTTGGTACCCCTATTCATCGAGGGTATCGCTTTGATACCCCCAACAGACCTTTGGACACCGTCTTACTACTCCTTAGAGCAGTCATCAGAGAACCATATAGTAGGAACAGCCGAATATGGAACCCTTTTCGTTCTTTGGACACCTCCTATAACTTGTATGGCGACTATGGGGACCTTCATTTCGTACTCAGTTGGTACCCCTATTCATCGAGGGTATCGCTTTGATACCCCCAACAGACCTTTGGACACCGTCTTACTACTCCTTAGAGCAGTCATCAGAGAACCATATAGTAGGAACAGCCGAATATGGAACCCTTTTCGTTCTTTGGACACCTCCTATAACTTGTATGGCGACTATGGGGACCTTCATTTCGTACTCAGTTGGTACCCCTATTCATCGAGGGTATCGCTTTGATACCCCCAACAGACCTTTGGACACCGTCTTACTACTCCTTAGAGCAGTCATCAGAGAACCATATAGTAGGAACAGCCGAATATGGAACCCTTTTCGTTCTTTGGACACCTCCTATAACTTGTATGGCGACTATGGGGACCTTCATTTCGTACTCAGTTGGTACCCCTATTCATCGAGGGTATCGCTTTGATACCCCCAACAGACCTTTGGACACCGTCTTACTACTCCTTAGAGCAGTCATCAGAGAACCATATAGTAGGAACAGCCGAATATGGAACCCTTTTCGTTCTTTGGACACCTCCTATAACTTGTATGGCGACTATGGGGACCTTCATTTCGTACTCAGTTGGTACCCCTATTCATCGAGGGTATCGCTTTGATACCCCCAACAGACCTTTGGACACCGTCTTACTACTCCTTAGAGCAGTCATCAGAGAACCATATAGTAGGAACAGCCGAATATGGAACCCTTTTCGTTCTTTGGACACCTCCTATAACTTGTATGGCGACTATGGGGACCTTCATTTCGTACTCAGTTGGTACCCCTATTCATCGAGGGTATCGCTTTGATACCCCCAACAGACCTTTGGACACCGTCTTACTACTCCTTAGAGCAGTCATCAGAGAACCATATAGTAGGAACAGCCGAATATGGAACCCTTTTCGTTCTTTGGACACCTCCTATAACTTGTATGGCGACTATGGGGACCTTCATTTCGTACTCAGTTGGTACCCCTATTCATCGAGGGTATCGCTTTGATACCCCCAACAGACCTTTGGACACCGTCTTACTACTCCTTAGAGCAGTCATCAGAGAACCATATAGTAGGAACAGCCGAATATGGAACCCTTTTCGTTCTTTGGACACCTCCTATAACTTGTATGGCGACTATGGGGACCTTCATTTCGTACTCAGTTGGTACCCCTATTCATCGAGGGTATCGCTTTGATACCCCAACAGACCTTTGGACACCGTCTTACTACTCCTTAGAGCAGTCATCAGAGAACCATATAGTAGGAACAGCCGAATATGGAACCCTTTTCGTTCTTTGGACACCTCCTATAACTTGTATGGCGACTATGGGGACCTTCATTTCGTACTCAGTTGGTACCCCTATTCATCGAGGGTATCGCTTTGATACCCCCAACAGACCTTTGGACACCGTCTTACTACTCCTTAGAGCAGTCATCAGAGAACCATATAGTAGGAACAGCCGAATATGGAACCCTTTTCGTTCTTTGGACACCTCCTATAACTTGTATGGCGACTATGGGGACCTTCATTTCGTACTCAGTTGGTACCCCTATTCATCGAGGGTATCGCTTTGATACCCCCAACAGACCTTTGGACACCGTCTTACTACTCCTTAGAGCAGTCATCAGAGAACCATATAGTAGGAACAGCCGAATATGGAACCCTTTTCGTTCTTTGGACACCTCCTATAACTTGTATGGCGACTATGGGGACCTTCATTTCGTACTCAGTTGGTACCCCTATTCATCGAGGGTATCGCTTTGATACCCCCAACAGACCTTTGGACACCGTCTTACTACTCCTTAGAGCAGTCATCAGAGAACCATATAGTAGGAACAGCCGAATATGGAACCCTTTTCGTTCTTTGGACACCTCCTATAACTTGTATGGCGACTATGGGGACCTTCATTTCGTACTCAGTTGGTACCCCTATTCATCGAGGGTATCGCTTTGATACCCCCAACAGACCTTTGGACACCGTCTTACTACTCCTTAGAGCAGTCATCAGAGAACCATATAGTAGGAACAGCCGAATATGGAACCCTTTTCGTTCTTTGGACACCTCCTATAACTTGTATGGCGACTATGGGGACCTTCATTTCGTACTCAGTTGGTACCCCTATTCATCGAGGGTATCGCTTTGATACCCCCAACAGACCTTTGGACACCGTCTTACTACTCCTTAGAGCAGTCATCAGAGAACCATATAGTAGGAACAGCCGAATATGGAACCCTTTTCGTTCTTTGGACACCTCCTATAACTTGTATGGCGACTATGGGGACCTTCATTTCGTACTCAGTTGGTACCCCTATTCATCGAGGGTATCGCTTTGATACCCCCAACAGACCTTTGGACACCGTCTTACTACTCCTTAGAGCAGTCATCAGAGAACCATATAGTAGGAACAGCCGAATATGGAACCCTTTTCGTTCTTTGGACACCTCCTATAACTTGTATGGCGACTATGGGGACCTTCATTTCGTACTCAGTTGGTACCCCTATTCATCGAGGGTATCGCTTTGATACCCCCAACAGACCTTTGGACACCGTCTTACTACTCCTTAGAGCAGTCATCAGAGAACCATATAGTAGGAACAGCCGAATATGGAACCCTTTTCGTTCTTTGGACACCTCCTATAACTTGTATGGCGACTATGGGGACCTTCATTTCGTACTCAGTTGGTACCCCTATTCATCGAGGGTATCGCTTTGATACCCCCAACAGACCTTTGGACACCGTCTTACTACTCCTTAGAGCAGTCATCAGAGAACCATATAGTAGGAACAGCCGAATATGGAACCCTTTTCGTTCTTTGGACACCTCCTATAACTTGTATGGCGACTATGGGGACCTTCATTTCGTACTCAGTTGGTACCCCTATTCATCGAGGGTATCGCTTTGATACCCCCAACAGACCTTTGGACACCGTCTTACTACTCCTTAGAGCAGTCATCAGAGAACCATATAGTAGGAACAGCCGAATATGGAACCCTTTTCGTTCTTTGGACACCTCCTATAACTTGTATGGCGACTATGGGGACCTTCATTTCGTACTCAGTTGGTACCCCTATTCATCGAGGGTATCGCTTTGATACCCCCAACAGACCTTTGGACACCGTCTTACTACTCCTTAGAGCAGTCATCAGAGAACCATATAGTAGGAACAGCCGAATATGGAACCCTTTTCGTTCTTTGGACACCTCCTATAACTTGTATGGCGACTATGGGGACCTTCATTTCGTACTCAGTTGGTACCCCTATTCATCGAGGGTATCGCTTTGATACCCCCAACAGACCTTTGGACACCGTCTTACTACTCCTTAGAGCAGTCATCAGAGAACCATATAGTAGGAACAGCCGAATATGGAACCCTTTTCGTTCTTTGGACACCTCCTATAACTTGTATGGCGACTATGGGGACCTTCATTTCGTACTCAGTTGGTACCCCTATTCATCGAGGGTATCGCTTTGATACCCCCAACAGACCTTTGGACACCGTCTTACTACTCCTTAGAGCAGTCATCAGAGAACCATATAGTAGGAACAGCCGAATATGGAACCCTTTTCGTTCTTTGGACACCTCCTATAACTTGTATGGCGACTATGGGGACCTTCATTTCGTACTCAGTTGGTACCCCTATTCATCGAGGGTATCGCTTTGATACCCCCAACAGACCTTTGGACACCGTCTTACTACTCCTTAGAGCAGTCATCAGAGAACCATATAGTAGGAACAGCCGAATATGGAACCCTTTTCGTTCTTTGGACACCTCCTATAACTTGTATGGCGACTATGGGGACCTTCATTTCGTACTCAGTTGGTACCCCTATTCATCGAGGGTATCGCTTTGATACCCCAACAGACCTTTGGACACCGTCTTACTACTCCTTAGAGCAGTCATCAGAGAACCATATAGTAGGAACAGCCGAATATGGAACCCTTTTCGTTCTTTGGACACCTCCTATAACTTGTATGGCGACTATGGGGACCTTCATTTCGTACTCAGTTGGTACCCCTATTCATCGAGGGTATCGCTTTGATACCCCCAACAGACCTTTGGACACCGTCTTACTACTCCTTAGAGCAGTCATCAGAGAACCATATAGTAGGAACAGCCGAATATGGAACCCTTTTCGTTCTTTGGACACCTCCTATAACTTGTATGGCGACTATGGGGACCTTCATTTCGTACTCAGTTGGTACCCCTATTCATCGAGGGTATCGCTTTGATACCCCCAACAGACCTTTGGACACCGTCTTACTACTCCTTAGAGCAGTCATCAGAGAACCATATAGTAGGAACAGCCGAATATGGAACCCTTTTCGTTCTTTGGACACCTCCTATAACTTGTATGGCGACTATGGGGACCTTCATTTCGTACTCAGTTGGTACCCCTATTCATCGAGGGTATCGCTTTGATACCCCCAACAGACCTTTGGACACCGTCTTACTACTCCTTAGAGCAGTCATCAGAGAACCATATAGTAGGAACAGCCGAATATGGAACCCTTTTCGTTCTTTGGACACCTCCTATAACTTGTATGGCGACTATGGGGACCTTCATTTCGTACTCAGTTGGTACCCCTATTCATCGAGGGTATCGCTTTGATACCCCCAACAGACCTTTGGACACCGTCTTACTACTCCTTAGAGCAGTCATCAGAGAACCATATAGTAGGAACAGCCGAATATGGAACCCTTTTCGTTCTTTGGACACCTCCTATAACTTGTATGGCGACTATGGGGACCTTCATTTCGTACTCAGTTGGTACCCCTATTCATCGAGGGTATCGCTTTGATACCCCCAACAGACCTTTGGACACCGTCTTACTACTCCTTAGAGCAGTCATCAGAGAACCATATAGTAGGAACAGCCGAATATGGAACCCTTTTCGTTCTTTGGACACCTCCTATAACTTGTATGGCGACTATGGGGACCTTCATTTCGTACTCAGTTGGTACCCCTATTCATCGAGGGTATCGCTTTGATACCCCCAACAGACCTTTGGACACCGTCTTACTACTCCTTAGAGCAGTCATCAGAGAACCATATAGTAGGAACAGCCGAATATGGAACCCTTTTCGTTCTTTGGACACCTCCTATAACTTGTATGGCGACTATGGGGACCTTCATTTCGTACTCAGTTGGTACCCCTATTCATCGAGGGTATCGCTTTGATACCCCCAACAGACCTTTGGACACCGTCTTACTACTCCTTAGAGCAGTCATCAGAGAACCATATAGTAGGAACAGCCGAATATGGAACCCTTTTCGTTCTTTGGACACCTCCTATAACTTGTATGGCGACTATGGGGACCTTCATTTCGTACTCAGTTGGTACCCCTATTCATCGAGGGTATCGCTTTGATACCCCCAACAGACCTTTGGACACCGTCTTACTACTCCTTAGAGCAGTCATCAGAGAACCATATAGTAGGAACAGCCGAATATGGAACCCTTTTCGTTCTTTGGACACCTCCTATAACTTGTATGGCGACTATGGGGACCTTCATTTCGTACTCAGTTGGTACCCCTATTCATCGAGGGTATCGCTTTGATACCCCCAACAGACCTTTGGACACCGTCTTACTACTCCTTAGAGCAGTCATCAGAGAACCATATAGTAGGAACAGCCGAATATGGAACCCTTTTCGTTCTTTGGACACCTCCTATAACTTGTATGGCGACTATGGGGACCTTCATTTCGTACTCAGTTGGTACCCCTATTCATCGAGGGTATCGCTTTGATACCCCCAACAGACCTTTGGACACCGTCTTACTACTCCTTAGAGCAGTCATCAGAGAACCATATAGTAGGAACAGCCGAATATGGAACCCTTTTCGTTCTTTGGACACCTCCTATAACTTGTATGGCGACTATGGGGACCTTCATTTCGTACTCAGTTGGTACCCCTATTCATCGAGGGTATCGCTTTGATACCCCAACAGACCTTTGGACACCGTCTTACTACTCCTTAGAGCAGTCATCAGAGAACCATATAGTAGGAACAGCCGAATATGGAACCCTTTTCGTTCTTTGGACACCTCCTATAACTTGTATGGCGACTATGGGGACCTTCATTTCGTACTCAGTTGGTACCCTATTCATCGAGGGTATCGCTTTGATACCCCCAACAGACCTTTGGACACCGTCTTACTACTCCTTAGAGCAGTCATCAGAGAACCATATAGTAGGAACAGCCGAATATGGAACCCTTTTCGTTCTTTGGACACCTCCTATAACTTGTATGGCGACTATGGGGACCTTCATTTCGTACTCAGTTGGTACCCCTATTCATCGAGGGTATCGCTTTGATACCCCCAACAGACCTTTGGACACCGTCTTACTACTCCTTAGAGCAGTCATCAGAGAACCATATAGTAGGAACAGCCGAATATGGAACCCTTTTCGTTCTTTGGACACCTCCTATAACTTGTATGGCGACTATGGGGACCTTCATTTCGTACTCAGTTGGTACCCCTATTCATCGAGGGTATCGCTTTGATACCCCCAACAGACCTTTGGACACCGTCTTACTACTCCTTAGAGCAGTCATCAGAGAACCATATAGTAGGAACAGCCGAATATGGAACCCTTTCGTTCTTTGGACACCTCCTATAACTTGTATGGCGACTATGGGGACCTTCATTTCGTACTCAGTTGGTACCCCTATTCATCGAGGGTATCGCTTTGATACCCCCAACAGACCTTTGGACACCGTCTTACTACTCCTTAGAGCAGTCATCAGAGAACCATATAGTAGGAACAGCCGAATATGGAACCCTTTTCGTTCTTTGGACACCTCCTATAACTTGTATGGCGACTATGGGGACCTTCATTCGTACTCAGTTGGTACCCCTATTCATCGAGGGTATCGCTTTGATACCCCCAACAGACCTTTGGACACCGTCTTACTACTCCTTAGAGCAGTCATCAGAGAACCATATAGTAGGAACAGCCGAATATGGAACCCTTTTCGTTCTTTGGACACCTCCTATAACTTGTATGGCGACTATGGGGACCTTCATTTCGTACTCAGTTGGTACCCTATTCATCGAGGGTATCGCTTTGATACCCCAACAGACCTTTGGACACCGTCTTACTACTCCTTAGAGCAGTCATCAGAGAACCATATAGTAGGAACAGCCGAATATGGAACCCTTTTCGTTCTTTGGACACCTCCTATAACTTGTATGGCGACTATGGGGACCTTCATTTCGTACTCAGTTGGTACCCTATTCATCGAGGGTATCGCTTTGATACCCCAACAGACCTTTGGACACCGTCTTACTACTCCTTAGAGCAGTCATCAGAGAACCATATAGTAGGAACAGCCGAATATGGAACCCTTTTCGTTCTTTGGACACCTCCTATAACTTGTATGGCGACTATGGGGACCTTCATTTCGTACTCAGTTGGTACCCTATTCATCGAGGGTATCGCTTTGATACCCCAACAGACCTTTGGACACCGTCTTACTACTCCTTAGAGCAGTCATCAGAGAACCATATAGTAGGAACAGCCGAATATGGAACCCTTTTCGTTCTTTGGACACCTCCTATAACTTGTATGGCGACTATGGGGACCTTCATTTCGTACTCAGTTGGTACCCCTATTCATCGAGGGTATCGCTTTGATACCCCAACAGACCTTTGGACACCGTCTTACTACTCCTTAGAGCAGTCATCAGAGAACCATATAGTAGGAACAGCCGAATATGGAACCCTTTTCGTTCTTTGGACACCTCCTATAACTTGTATGGCGACTATGGGGACCTTCATTTCGTACTCAGTTGGTACCCCTATTCATCGAGGGTATCGCTTTGATACCCCAACAGACCTTTGGACACCGTCTTACTACTCCTTAGAGCAGTCATCAGAGAACCATATAGTAGGAACAGCCGAATATGGAACCCTTTCGTTCTTTGGACACCTCCTATAACTTGTATGGCGACTATGGGGACCTTCATTTCGTACTCAGTTGGTACCCCTATTCATCGAGGGTATCGCTTTGATACCCCCAACAGACCTTTGGACACCGTCTTACTACTCCTTAGAGCAGTCATCAGAGAACCATATAGTAGGAACAGCCGAATATGGAACCCTTTTCGTTCTTTGGACACCTCCTATAACTTGTATGGCGACTATGGGGACCTTCATTCGTACTCAGTTGGTACCCCTATTCATCGAGGGTATCGCTTTGATACCCCAACAGACCTTTGGACACCGTCTTACTACTCCTTAGAGCAGTCATCAGAGAACCATATAGTAGGAACAGCCGAATATGGAACCCTTTTCGTTCTTTGGACACCTCCTATAACTTGTATGGCGACTATGGGGACCTTCATTTCGTACTCAGTTGGTACCCTATTCATCGAGGGTATCGCTTTGATACCCCAACAGACCTTTGGACACCGTCTTACTACTCCTTAGAGCAGTCATCAGAGAACCATATAGTAGGAACAGCCGAATATGGAACCCTTTTCGTTCTTTGGACACCTCCTATAACTTGTATGGCGACTATGGGGACCTTCATTTCGTACTCAGTTGGTACCCCTATTCATCGAGGGTATCGCTTTGATACCCCCAACAGACCTTTGGACACCGTCTTACTACTCCTTAGAGCAGTCATCAGAGAACCATATAGTAGGAACAGCCGAATATGGAACCCTTTTCGTTCTTTGGACACCTCCTATAACTTGTATGGCGACTATGGGGACCTTCATATCGTACTCAGTTGGTACCCCTATTCATCGAGGGTATCGCTTGATACCCCCAACAGACCTTTGGACACCGTCTTACTACTCCTTAGAGCAGTCATCAGAGAACCATATAGTAGGAACAGCCGAATATGGAACCCTTTCGTTCTTTGGACACCTCCTATAACTTGTATGGCGACTATGGGGACCTTCATTTCGTACTCAGTTGGTACCCCTATTCATCGAGGGTATCGCTTTGATACCCCAACAGACCTTTGGACACCGTCTTACTACTCCTTAGAGCAGTCATCAGAGAACCATATAGTAGGAACAGCCGAATATGGAACCCTTTCGTTCTTTGGACACCTCCTATAACTTGTATGGCGACTATGGGGACCTTCATTTCGTACTCAGTTGGTACCCCTATTCATCGAGGGTATCGCTTTGATACCCCCAACAGACCTTTGGACACGTCTTACTACTCCTTAGAGCAGTCATCAGAGAACCATATAGTAGGAACAGCCGAATATGGAACCCTTTTCGTTCTTTGGACACCTCCTATAACTTGTATGGCGACTATGGGGACCTTCATTTCGTACTCAGTTGGTACCCCTATTCATCGAGGGTATCGCTGTGATACCCCAACAGACCTTTGGACACCGTCTTACTACTCCTTAGAGCAGTCATCAGAGAACCATATAGTAGGAACAGCCGAATATGGAACCCTTTTCGTTCTTTGGACACCTCCTATAACTTGTATGGCGACTATGGGGACCTTCATTATCGTACTCAGTTGGTACCCCTATTCATCGAGGGTATCGCTTTGATACCCCCAACAGACCTTTGGACACGTCTTACTACTCCTTAGAGCAGTCATCAGAGAACCATATAGTAGGAACAGCCGAATATGGAACCCTTTTCGTTCTTTGGACACCTCCTATAACTTGTATGGCGACTATGGGGACCTTCATATCGTACTCAGTTGGTACCCTTATTCATCGAGGGTATCGCTTTGATACCCCCAACAGACCTTTGGACACCGTCTTACTACTCCTTAGAGCAGTCATCAGAGAACCATATAGTAGGAACAGCCGAATATGGAATCCCTTTTCGTTCCGTCTGGGACACCTCCCTATACTTGTACGGCGACTATGGGGACCTTCATTTCGTACTCGTTGGTACCCCTATTCCACGAGGGTATCCGCTTGTGATACCCTCAACAGACCTTTTGGACACCGTCTTACTACTCCTTAGAGCAGTCATCAGAGCAAACCTATAGTAGGAACCAGCCGAATATGGAACCCTTTTCGTTCTTTGGACGCCTCCTATAACTTATATGGACGACTATGGGACCTTCATATCGTACTCAGTTGGTACCCTGTTATTCATCAAGGATATCGCTGTGTGACTACCCCCAACAGACCTTTGGACACCGTCTTACTACTCCCTTAGAGCAGTCATCAGAGAACCACAATAGTAGGAACAGCCGAATATGGAATCCCTTTCGAGTACTTTGAGAGAACCTTCCTATTGAGAATATGTTACGGGACTATGGCCCTTCATTTTCGCTTACATCATGTCTGGTTACCCCTATTCATCGAGGGGTATCGCATTGATACCCCCAACAGACCTTTGGACACCGTCTTACTACTCCTTAGAGCAGTCATCAGAGAACCATATAGTAGGAACAGCCGAATATGGAACCCTTTTCGTTCTTTGGACACCTCCTATAACTTGTATGGCGACTATGGGACCTTCATATCGTACTCAGTTGGTACCCTATTCATCGAGGGTATCGCTTTGATACCCCCAACAGACCTTTGGACACCGTCTTACTACTCCTTAGAGCAGTCATCAGAGAACCATATAGTAGGAACAGCCGAATATGGAACCCTTTTCGTTCTTTGGACACCTCCTATAACTTGTATGGCGACTATGGGGACCTTCATTCGTACTCAGTTGGTACCCCTATTCATCGAGGGTATCGCTTTGATACCCCCAACAGACCTTTGGACACCGTCTTACTACTCCTTAGAGCAGTCATCAGAGAACCATATAGTAGGAACAGCCGAATATGGAACCCTTTTCGTTCTTTGGACACCTCCTATAACTTGTATGGCGACTATGGGGACCTTCATTATCGTACTCAGTTGGTACCCCTATTCATCGAGGGTATCGCTTTGATACCCCCAACAGACCTTTGGACACCGTCTTACTACTCCTTAGAGCAGTCATCAGAGAACCATATAGTAGGAACAGCCGAATATGGAACCCTTTTCGTTCTTTGGACACCTCCTATAACTTGTATGGCGACTATGGGGACCTTCATTTCGTACTCAGTTGGTACCCCTATTCATCGAGGGTATCGCTTTGATACCCCCAACAGACCTTTGGACACCGTCTTACTACTCCTTAGAGCAGTCATCAGAGAACCATATAGTAGGAACAGCCGAATATGGAACCCTTTTCGTACTTTGGACACCTCCTATAACTTGTATGGCGACTATGGGGACCTTCATATCGTACTCAGTTGGTACCCCTATTCATCGAGGGTATCGCTTTGATACCCCCAACAGACCTTTGGACACCGTCTTACTACTCCTTAGAGCAGTCATCAGAGAACCATATAGTAGGAACAGCCGAATATGGAACCCTTTTCGTACTTTGGACACCTCCTATAACTTGTATGACGACTATGGGGACCTTCATTTCGTACTCAGTTGGTACCCCTATTCATCGAGGGTATCGCTTTGATACCCCCAACAGACCTTTGGACACCGTCTTACTACTCCTTAGAGCAGTCATCAGAGAACCATATAGTAGGAACAGCCGAATATGGAACCCTTTTCGTTCTTTGGACACCTCCTATAACTTGTATGGCGACTATGGGGACCTTCATTTCGTACTCAGTTGGTACCCCTATTCATCGAGGGTATCGCTTTGATACCCCCAACAGACCTTTGGACACCGTCTTACTACTCCTTAGAGCAGTCATCAGAGAACCATATGGTAGGAACAGCCGAATATGGAACCCTTTTCGTACTTTGGACACCTCCTATAACTTGTATGGCGACTATGGGGACCTTCATTTCGTACTCAGTTGGTACCCTATTCATCGAGGGTATCGCTTTGATACCCCCAACAGACCTTTGGACACCGTCTTACTACTCCTTAGAGCAGTCATCAGAGAACCATATAGTAGGAACAGCCGAATATGGAACCCTTTTCGTTCTTTGGACACCTCCTATAACTTGTATGACGACTATGGGACCTTCATTTCGTACTCAGTTGGTACCCCTATTCATCGAGGGTATCGCTTTGATACCCCCAACAGACCTTTGGACACCGTCTTACTACTCCTTAGAGCAGTCATCAGAGAACCATATAGTAGGAACAGCCGAATATGGAACCCTTTTCGTTCTTTGGACACCTCCTATAACTTGTATGGCGACTATGGGGACCTTCATTTCGTACTCAGTTGGTACCCCTATTCATCGAGGGTATCGCTTTGATACCCCCAACAGACCTTTGGACACCGTCTTACTACTCCTTAGGAGCAGTCATCAGAGAACCATATAGTAGGAACAGCCGAATATGGAACCCTTTTCGTTCTTTGGACACCTCCTATAACTTGTATGGCGACTATGGGGACCTTCATGTCGTACTCAGTTGGTACCCCTATTCATCGAGGGTATCGCTTGATACCCCCAACAGACCTTTGGACACCGTCTTACTACTCCTTAGAGCAGTCATCAGAGAACCATATAGTAGGAACAGCCGAATATGGAACCCTTTTCGTTCTTTGGACACCTCCTATAACTTGTATGGCGACTATGGGGACCTTCATATCGTACTCAGTTGGTACCCTTATTCATCGAGGGTATCGCTTTGATACCCCCAACAGACCTTTGGACACCGTCTTACTACTCCTTAGAGCAGTCATCAGAGAACCATATAGTAGGAACAGCCGAATATGGAACCCTTCTCGTACTTTGGACACCTCCTATAACTTGTATGGCGACTATGGGGACCTTCATTTCGTACTCAGTTGGTACCCCTATTCATCGAGGGTATCGCTTTGATACCCCCAACAGACCTTTGGACACCGTCTTACTACTCCTTAGAGCAGTCATCAGAGAACCATATAGTAGGAACAGCCGAATATGGAACCCTTTTCGTTCTTTGGACACCTCCTATAACTTGTATGGCGACTATGGGGACCTTCATTTCGTACTCAGTTGGTACCCCTATTCATCGAGGGTATCGCTTTGATACCCCAACAGACCTTTGGACACCGTCTTACTACTCCTTAGAGCAGTCATCAGAGAACCATATAGTAGGAACAGCCGAATATGGAACCCTTTTCGTTCTTTGGACACCTCCTATAACTTGTATGGCGACTATGGGGACCTTCATTTCGTACTCAGTTGGTACCCCTATTCATCGAGGGTATCGCTTTGATACCCCCAACAGACCTTTGGACACCGTCTTACTACTCCTTAGAGCAGTCATCAGAGAACCATATAGTAGGAACAGCCGAATATGGAACCCTTTTCGTTCTTTGGACACCTCCTATAACTTGTATGGCGACTATGGGGACCTTCATTTCGTACTCAGTTGGTACCCCTATTCATCGAGGGTATCGCTTTGATACCCCCAACAGACCTTTGGACACCGTCTTACTACTCCTTAGAGCAGTCATCAGAGAACCATATAGTAGGAACAGCCGAATATGGAACCCTTTTCGTTCTTTGGACACCTCCTATAACTTGTATGGCGACTATGGGGACCTTCATTTCGTACTCAGTTGGTACCCCTATTCATCGAGGGTATCGCTTTGATACCCCCAACAGACCTTTGGACACCGTCTTACTACTCCTTAGAGCAGTCATCAGAGAACCATATAGTAGGAACAGCCGAATATGGAACCCTTTTCGTTCTTTGGACACCTCCTATAACTTGTATGGCGACTATGGGGACCTTCATATCGTACTCAGTTGGTACCCCTATTCATCGAGGGTATCGCTTTGATACCCCCAACAGACCTTTGGACACCGTCTTACTACTCCTTAGAGCAGTCATCAGAGAACCATATAGTAGGAACAGCCGAATATGGAACCCTTTTCGTTCTTTGGACACCTCCTATAACTTGTATGGCGACTATGGGGACCTTCATTTCGTACTCAGTTGGTACCCCTATTCATCGAGGGTATCGCTTTGATACCCCCAACAGACCTTTGGACACCGTCTTACTACTCCTTAGAGCAGTCATCAGAGAACCATATAGTAGGAACAGCCGAATATGGAACCCTTTTCGTTCTTTGGACACCTCCTATAACTTGTATGGCGACTATGGGGACCTTCATTTCGTACTCAGTGGTACCCCTATTCATCGAGGGTATCGCTTTGATACCCCCAACAGACCTTTGGACACCGTCTTACTACTCCTTAGAGCAGTCATCAGAGAACCATATAGTAGGAACAGCCGAATATGGAACCCTTTTCGTTCTTTGGACACCTCCTATAACTTGTATGGCGACTATGGGACCTTCATATCGTACTCAGTTGGTACCCCTATTCATCGAGGGTATCGCTTTGATACCCCCAACAGACCTTTGGACACCGTCTTACTACTCCTTAGAGCAGTCATCAGAGAACCATATAGTAGGAACAGCCGAATATGGAACCCTTTTCGTTCTTTGGACACCTCCTATAACTTGTATGGCGACTATGGGACCTTCTTTATCGTACTCAGTTGGTACCCCTATTCATCGAGGGTATCGCTTTGATACCCCCAACAGACCTTTGGACACCGTCTTACTACTCCTTAGAGCAGTCATCAGAGAACCATATAGTAGGAACAGCCGAATATGGAACCCTTTTCGTTCTTTGGACACCTCCTATAACTTGTATGGCGACTATGGGACCTTCATTTCGTACTCAGTTGGTACCCCTATTCATCGAGGGTATCGCTTTGATACCCCCAACAGACCTTTGGACACCGTCTTACTACTCCTTAGAGCAGTCATCAGAGAACCATATAGTAGGAACAGCCGAATATGGAACCCTTTTCGTTCTTTGGACACCTCCTATAACTTGTATGGCGACTATGGGGACCTTCATTTCGTACTCAGTTGGTACCCTATTCATCGAGGGTATCGCTTTGATACCCCCAACAGACCTTTGGACACCGTCTTACTACTCCTTAGAGCAGTCATCAGAGAACCATATAGTAGGAACAGCCGAATATGGAACCCTTTTCGTTCTTTGGACACCTCCTATAACTTGTATGGCGACTATGGGGACCTTCATTTCGTACTCAGTTGGTACCCCTATTCATCGAGGGTATCGCTTTGATACCCCCAACAGACCTTTGGACACCGTCTTACTACTCCTTAGAGCAGTCATCAGAGAACCATATAGTAGGAACAGCCGAATATGGAACCCTTTTCGTTCTTTGGACACCTCCTATAACTTGTATGGCGACTATGGGGACCTTCATTTCGTACTCAGTTGGTACCCCTATTCATCGAGGGTATCGCTTTGATACCCCCAACAGACCTTTGGACACCGTCTTACTACTCCTTAGAGCAGTCATCAGAGAACCATATAGTAGGAACAGCCGAATATGGAACCCTTTTCGTTCTTTGGACACCTCCTATAACTTGTATGGCGACTATGGGGACCTTCATTTCGTACTCAGTTGGTACCCCTATTCATCGAGGGTATCGCTTTGATACCCCCAACAGACCTTTGGACACCGTCTTACTACTCCTTAGAGCAGTCATCAGAGAACCATATAGTAGGAACAGCCGAATATGGAACCCTTTTCGTTCTTTGGACACCTCCTATAACTTGTATGGCGACTATGGGGACCTTCATTTCGTACTCAGTTGGTACCCCTATTCATCGAGGGTATCGCTTTGATACCCCAACAGACCTTTGGACACCGTCTTACTACTCCTTAGAGCAGTCATCAGAGAACCATATAGTAGGAACAGCCGAATATGGAACCCTTTTCGTTCTTTGGACACCTCCTATAACTTGTATGGCGACTATGGGGACCTTCATTTCGTACTCAGTTGGTACCCCTATTCATCGAGGGTATCGCTTTGATACCCCCAACAGACCTTTGGACACCGTCTTACTACTCCTTAGAGCAGTCATCAGAGAACCATATAGTAGGAACAGCCGAATATGGAACCCTTTTCGTTCTTTGGACACCTCCTATAACTTGTATGGCGACTATGGGGACCTTCATTTCGTACTCAGTTGGTACCCCTATTCATCGAGGGTATCGCTTTGATACCCCCAACAGACCTTTGGACACCGTCTTACTACTCCTTAGAGCAGTCATCAGAGAACCATATAGTAGGAACAGCCGAATATGGAACCCTTTTCGTTCTTTGGACACCTCCTATAACTTGTATGGCGACTATGGGGACCTTCATTTCGTACTCAGTTGGTACCCCTATTCATCGAGGGTATCGCTTTGATACCCCCAACAGACCTTTGGACACCGTCTTACTACTCCTTAGAGCAGTCATCAGAGAACCATATAGTAGGAACAGCCGAATATGGAACCCTTTTCGTTCTTTGGACACCTCCTATAACTTGTATGGCGACTATGGGGACCTTCATTTCGTACTCAGTTGGTACCCCTATTCATCGAGGGTATCGCTTTGATACCCCCAACAGACCTTTGGACACCGTCTTACTACTCCTTAGAGCAGTCATCAGAGAACCATATAGTAGGAACAGCCGAATATGGAACCCTTTTCGTTCTTTGGACACCTCCTATAACTTGTATGGCGACTATGGGACCTTCATTTCGTACTCAGTTGGTACCCCTATTCATCGAGGGTATCGCTTTGATACCCCCAACAGACCTTTGGACACCGTCTTACTACTCCTTAGAGCAGTCATCAGAGAACCATATAGTAGGAACAGCCGAATATGGAACCCTTTTCGTTCTTTGGACACCTCCTATAACTTGTATGGCGACTATGGGACCTTCATATCGTACTCAGTTGGTACCCCTATTCATCGAGGGTATCGCTTTGATACCCCCAACAGACCTTTGGACACCGTCTTACTACTCCTTAGAGCAGTCATCAGAGAACCATATAGTAGGAACAGCCGAATATGGAACCCTTTTCGTTCTTTGGACACCTCCTATAACTTGTATGGCGACTATGGGGACCTTCATTTCGTACTCAGTTGGTACCCCTATTCATCGAGGGTATCGCTTTGATACCCCCAACAGACCTTTGGACACCGTCTTACTACTCCTTAGAGCAGTCATCAGAGAACCATATAGTAGGAACAGCCGAATATGGAACCCTTTTCGTTCTTTGGACACCTCCTATAACTTGTATGGCGACTATGGGGACCTTCATATCGTACTCAGTTGGTACCCCTATTCATCGAGGGTATCGCTTTGATACCCCCAACAGACCTTTGGACACCGTCTTACTACTCCTTAGAGCAGTCATCAGAGAACCATATAGTAGGAACAGCCGAATATGGAACCCTTTTCGTTCTTTGGACACCTCCTATAACTTGTATGGCGACTATGGGGACCTTCATTTCGTACTCAGTTGGTACCCCTATTCATCGAGGGTATCGCTTTGATACCCCCAACAGACCTTTGGACACCGTCTTACTACTCCTTAGAGCAGTCATCAGAGAACCATATAGTAGGAACAGCCGAATATGGAACCCTTTTCGTTCTTTGGACACCTCCTATAACTTGTATGGCGACTATGGGACCTTCATTTCGTACTCAGTTGGTACCCCTATTCATCGAGGGTATCGCTTTGATACCCCCAACAGACCTTTGGACACCGTCTTACTACTCCTTAGAGCAGTCATCAGAGAACCATATAGTAGGAACAGCCGAATATGGAACCCTTTTCGTTCTTTGGACACCTCCTATAACTTGTATGGCGACTATGGGGACCTTCATTTCGTACTCAGTTGGTACCCCTATTCATCGAGGGTATCGCTTTGATACCCCCAACAGACCTTTGGACACCGTCTTACTACTCCTTAGAGCAGTCATCAGAGAACCATATAGTAGGAACAGCCGAATATGGAACCCTTTTCGTTCTTTGGACACCTCCTATAACTTGTATGGCGACTATGGGGACCTTCATTCGTACTCAGTTGGTACCCCTATTCATCGAGGGTATCGCTTTGATACCCCCAACAGACCTTTGGACACCGTCTTACTACTCCTTAGAGCAGTCATCAGAGAACCATATAGTAGGAACAGCCGAATATGGAACCCTTTTCGTTCTTTGGACACCTCCTATAACTTGTATGGCGACTATGGGGACCTTCATTTCGTACTCAGTTGGTACCCCTATTCATCGAGGGTATCGCTTTGATACCCCCAACAGACCTTTGGACACCGTCTTACTACTCCTTAGAGCAGTCATCAGAGAACCATATAGTAGGAACAGCCGAATATGGAACCCTTTTCGTTCTTTGGACACCTCCTATAACTTGTATGGCGACTATGGGGACCTTCATTTCGTACTCAGTTGGTACCCCTATTCATCGAGGGTATCGCTTTGATACCCCAACAGACCTTTGGACACCGTCTTACTACTCCTTAGAGCAGTCATCAGAGAACCATATAGTAGGAACAGCCGAATATGGAACCCTTTTCGTTCTTTGGACACCTCCTATAACTTGTATGGCGACTATGGGACCTTCATTTCGTACTCAGTTGGTACCCCTATTCATCGAGGGTATCGCTTTGATACCCCCAACAGACCTTTGGACACCGTCTTACTACTCCTTAGAGCAGTCATCAGAGAACCATATAGTAGGAACAGCCGAATATGGAACCCTTTTCGTTCTTTGGACACCTCCTATAACTTGTATGGCGACTATGGGGACCTTCATTTCGTACTCAGTTGGTACCCTATTCATCGAGGGTATCGCTTTGATACCCCCAACAGACCTTTGGACACCGTCTTACTACTCCTTAGAGCAGTCATCAGAGAACCATATAGTAGGAACAGCCGAATATGGAACCCTTTTCGTTCTTTGGACACCTCCTATAACTTGTATGGCGACTATGGGGACCTTCATTTCGTACTCAGTTGGTACCCCTATTCATCGAGGGTATCGCTTTGATACCCCCAACAGACCTTTGGACACCGTCTTACTACTCCTTAGAGCAGTCATCAGAGAACCATATAGTAGGAACAGCCGAATATGGAACCCTTTTCGTTCTTTGGACACCTCCTATAACTTGTATGGCGACTATGGGGACCTTCATTTCGTACTCAGTTGGTACCCCTATTCATCGAGGGTATCGCTTTGATACCCCCAACAGACCTTTGGACACCGTCTTACTACTCCTTAGAGCAGTCATCAGAGAACCATATAGTAGGAACAGCCGAATATGGAACCCTTTTCGTTCTTTGGACACCTCCTATAACTTGTATGGCGACTATGGGGACCTTCATATCGTACTCAGTTGGTACCCCTATTCATCGAGGGTATCGCTTTGATACCCCCAACAGACCTTTGGACACCGTCTTACTACTCCTTAGAGCAGTCATCAGAGAACCATATAGTAGGAACAGCCGAATATGGAACCCTTTTCGTTCTTTGGACACCTCCTATAACTTGTATGGCGACTATGGGGACCTTCATTTCGTACTCAGTTGGTACCCCTATTCATCGAGGGTATCGCTTTGATACCCCCAACAGACCTTTGGACACCGTCTTACTACTCCTTAGAGCAGTCATCAGAGAACCATATAGTAGGAACAGCCGAATATGGAACCCTTTTCGTTCTTTGGACACCTCCTATAACTTGTATGGCGACTATGGGGACCTTCATTTCGTACTCAGTTGGTACCCCTATTCATCGAGGGTATCGCTTTGATACCCCCAACAGACCTTTGGACACCGTCTTACTACTCCTTAGAGCAGTCATCAGAGAACCATATAGTAGGAACAGCCGAATATGGAACCCTTTTCGTTCTTTGGACACCTCCTATAACTTGTATGGCGACTATGGGGACCTTCATTTCGTACTCAGTTGGTACCCCTATTCATCGAGGGTATCGCTTTGATACCCCCAACAGACCTTTGGACACCGTCTTACTACTCCTTAGAGCAGTCATCAGAGAACCATATAGTAGGAACAGCCGAATATGGAACCCTTTTCGTTCTTTGGACACCTCCTATAACTTGTATGGCGACTATGGGGACCTTCATTTCGTACTCAGTTGGTACCCCTATTCATCGAGGGTATCGCTTTGATACCCCCAACAGACCTTTGGACACCGTCTTACTACTCCTTAGAGCAGTCATCAGAGAACCATATAGTAGGAACAGCCGAATATGGAACCCTTTTCGTTCTTTGGACACCTCCTATAACTTGTATGGCGACTATGGGGACCTTCATTTCGTACTCAGTTGGTACCCCTATTCATCGAGGGTATCGCTTTGATACCCCCAACAGACCTTTGGACACCGTCTTACTACTCCTTAGAGCAGTCATCAGAGAACCATATAGTAGGAACAGCCGAATATGGAACCCTTTTCGTTCTTTGGACACCTCCTATAACTTGTATGGCGACTATGGGGACCTTCATTTCGTACTCAGTTGGTACCCCTATTCATCGAGGGTATCGCTTTGATACCCCCAACAGACCTTTGGACACCGTCTTACTACTCCTTAGAGCAGTCATCAGAGAACCATATAGTAGGAACAGCCGAATATGGAACCCTTTTCGTTCTTTGGACACCTCCTATAACTTGTATGGCGACTATGGGGACCTTCATTTCGTACTCAGTTGGTACCCCTATTCATCGAGGGTATCGCTTTGATACCCCCAACAGACCTTTGGACACCGTCTTACTACTCCTTAGAGCAGTCATCAGAGAACCATATAGTAGGAACAGCCGAATATGGAACCCTTTTCGTTCTTTGGACACCTCCTATAACTTGTATGGCGACTATGGGGACCTTCATTTCGTACTCAGTTGGTACCCCTATTCATCGAGGGTATCGCTTTGATACCCCCAACAGACCTTTGGACACCGTCTTACTACTCCTTAGAGCAGTCATCAGAGAACCATATAGTAGGAACAGCCGAATATGGAACCCTTTTCGTTCTTTGGACACCTCCTATAACTTGTATGGCGACTATGGGGACCTTCATTTCGTACTCAGTTGGTACCCCTATTCATCGAGGGTATCGCTTTGATACCCCAACAGACCTTTGGACACCGTCTTACTACTCCTTAGAGCAGTCATCAGAGAACCATATAGTAGGAACAGCCGAATATGGAACCCTTTTCGTCTTTGGACACCTCCTATAACTTGTATGGCGACTATGGGGACCTTCATTTCGTACTCAGTTGGTACCCCTATTCATCGAGGGTATCGCTTTGATACCCCCAACAGACCTTTGGACACCGTCTTACTACTCCTTAGAGCAGTCATCAGAGAACCATATAGTAGGAACAGCCGAATATGGAACCCTTTTCGTTCTTTGGACACCTCCTATAACTTGTATGGCGACTATGGGGACCTTCATATCGTACTCAGTTGGTACCCCTATTCATCGAGGGTATCGCTTTGATACCCCCAACAGACCTTTGGACACCGTCTTACTACTCCTTAGAGCAGTCATCAGAGAACCATATAGTAGGAACAGCCGAATATGGAACCCTTTTCGTCTTTGGACACCTCCTATAACTTGTATGGCGACTATGGGACCTTCATTTCGTACTCAGTTGGTACCCTATTCATCGAGGGTATCGCTTTGATACCCCCAACAGACCTTTGGACACCGTCTTACTACTCCTTAGAGCAGTCATCAGAGAACCATATAGGTAGGAACAGCCGAATATGGAACCCTTTTCGTTCTTTGGACACCTCCTATAACTTGTATGGCGACTATGGGGACCTTCATATCGTACTCAGTTGGTACCCTTATTCATCGAGGGTATCGCTTTGATACCCCAACAGACCTTTGGACACCGTCTTACTACTCCTTGGAGCAGTCATCAGAGAACCATATAGTAGGAACAGCCGAATATGGAACCTTTTCGTACTTTGGACACCTCCTATAACTTGTATGGCGACTATGGGGACCTTCATATCGTACTCAGTTGGTACCCCTATTCATCGAGGGTATCGCTTTGATACCCCAACAGACCTTTGGACACCGTCTTACTACTCCTTAGAGCCAGTCATCAGAGAACCATATAGTAGGAACAGCCGAATATGGAACCCTTTTCGTTCTTTGGACCCCTCCTATAACTTGTTATGGCGACTATGGGGACCTTCATTTCGTACTCAGTTGGTACCCCTATTCATCGAGGGTATCGCTTTGATACCCCCCAACAGACCTTTGGACACCGTCTTACTACTCCCTTAGAGCAGTCATCAGAGAACCATATAGTAGGAAACAGCCGGAATATGGAACCCTTTTCGTTCTTTGGACACTCCTTATAACTTGTATGGCGACTTAGGGGACCTTCATTTCGTACTCAGTTGGTACCCCTATTCATCGAGGGTATCGCTTTGATACCCCCAACAGACCTTGGACCACGTCTTACTACTCCTTAGGAGCAGTCATCAGAGACCCTATAGTAGGAACAGCCGAATATGGAACCCTTTCGTTCTTTGGACACTCCTATAACTTGTATGGCGACTATGGGGACCTTCATTTCGTACTCAGTTGGTACCCCTATTCATCGAGGGTATCGCTTTTGATACCCTCAAAGACCTTTTGGACACCGTCTTCATACTCCTTGGAGCAGTCCTCAGAGAACCTATTAGGTAGACCACCCGCCGAATATGGAACCCTTTCGTCTCTTTGGGACACTCCTATAACTTGTATGGCGACTATGTGGGACCTTCATTTCGTACTCAGTGGTACCCCCTATTCCTCGAGGGTATCAGCTTTGATACCCCCAATCAGGACCTTTAGACCACCTGTCTTACTACTCCTTGAGCAGTCAATCAGAGAACCATTATATAAGAACAGCCGAATATGGAACCCTTTTCGCTCTTGGACACCTCCTATCACTCGTATGGCGACTATGGGGACCTTCATTTCGTACTCAGTTGGTACCCTATTCATCGAGGGTATCGTTTGATACCCCCAACAGACCTTTGGACACCGTCTTACTACTTCTTGGAGCAGTCATCAGAGAACCATATAGTAGGAACAGCCGAATATGGAACCCTTTTCGTTCTTTGGACACCTCCTATAACTTGTATGGCGACTATGGGGACCTTCATTTCGTACTCAGTTGGTACCCCTATTCATCGAGGGTATCGTTTTGATACCCCAACAGACCTTGGACACAGTCTTACTACTCCGGAGCAGTCATCAGAGAACCAATAGTAGGAACAGCCGAATATGGAACCCTTTTCGTTCTTTGGACACCTCCTATAACTTGTATGGCGACTATGGGGACCTTCATTTCGTACTCAGTTGGTACCCCTATTCATCGAGGGTATCGTTT